>NC_140948.1:70842528-71090028 GCF_014529385.1 Adiantum capillus-veneris
TATGCACCTTATTGACCATGAGAGAGAGAGAGAGAGAGAGAGAGAGAGAGAGTGCAAGTTGCACTCCATATGACATTGATATGGCAAAATAATTCATGAATATATTGTTAGTCATGGATCTTTTCAGAAACCATCGTTCTTGGCAATGCCTTGGTCAACATGTATGCCAATTGTTGTTTTTTGCTTTAGAAAGCACAAAAAGCGCTTGAGGAACTTCCTCTCCAAGATGCCCTCTCTTAAAGTGTTTTGACTATGGGACATGCAAGCTTTGGACTAATTTTAGAGGATGCAAAGTAAGGGCATCTAAAAAAATGCAATCACTTACACTTTCACCTTCAAGGCATGTCACATCACTCAAGATTTTGATATGGGCAAAATAGTTTGCAGTGATATTGTTACTAATGTAGATGAAATTACCTACACTTTTGTTTTGAAAACATGTGGCACTACACACGACACTGATATGGGACAAAAATTAACGATCATGTATGCTTTGTGAAGTAGGAAGCTATTTGGCTTTGGGATGTTTTCATCAGATGCAAACCAAGCATCTCTCCAATTGCAATCATCTATGCTTGCATCTCTAAATGCATGTGGTACTATGAAAACAATTGAAGAATGAAAAAATGTATTGATGGGCACCGCCTCGGTCAACATAGATGCCAAGTGTGGTGCACTTTAGAAAGCACAAAAACTACTTGCAAACTTCTTGCCAAGAATATCAACTCTATATATGCACCGATTGCAAGGTATGTTGAACAGGGGCAGAGCGAGGAAGCTCTCAGCCATTTTTAGCTGATGAAAAGTGAGAACATCCCTCTAGATGAATCTACCTATGCTTTCATCTTGAAGGCATCTTGAAGGCAATCCTTGGTCAACGTGTATGCCAAATATCTTCCTACTTCACAAAGAATAAAAAGTGCTTAAGGAGCTGTTGCCCGTTCAGAATGCCCCCTCTTGTAGTGTTTTAATTTTGGGATATGCTCAACAGTGGTAGGGCGAGTAATCTCTAGACTTTTTTCAAAGCATGTGAAGCAAGGAATTCTCTCTAGATGCAATTACCTAGGCTTGCATTTGAAAGGCATATGACACTACGCACACCACTTATATGGGCAAATAACTCATGTTGAATTATGAGTCATAGACTCTTGACAGACACGGTGATGCAAGTGAGCAAAGCAGCAAGAGCAAGAGCAATAGCAAGCAAGAGAGACAAAGAGGGAAAGAGGGAGTGCAATGGCTTGTTGCCCGACATGCATCCCAAATGTAGTGTCCTTCAAAACGCTTAGAAAGTGCTTGAGGAGCTATTTGTCTTTGATGTTGTCTCCTAGAATTCATTGATTACAAAATATGCTAAACGGGGGCAAGGCCACGAAGCTCTAGGATATTTTCAACTAAAGCAAAGCGAAGGCATCTTTTGAGAGGAAATCACTTTTACTTGCATCTTGAAGGCATCTGTCACCACTCAAGATGTTGATACAGGCAAAAGAATGCACCATGATATTGTTAGTCAGGGACTGATAAAATAAAATGTAGTGCTTGGCAATGCCTTGGTTGACACGTATGCCAAATGTGGTGTCCTTCAAAACTCACTCAAAGAGTTACCTATCCAAGATTATGTGTCTTGGGATTCATTGATAGCAGGATATGTCAAACGGAGGCAAGGCTCGGAAGCTCTGGGGTGTTTTTAGAATATGCAAAGCGAGAGCATCTCTCCACATGCACGTACGCTTGTATATGAAAGGCATGTGTCACCACTCAAGATTCTAATACCGACAAAGGAATTCACAATGAGATTGTTAGCTAGGGGCTGTTGAAAGAAAACATCATGCTTGGCAAATGTGGTGTCATTGAAAAAGCACAAAAAGTGCTAGAGGAGATAACTATCTAGGATGTTGTCTCTTGGAATTCGTTGGTTGTAGGATATGCCAAATGGGAGCAAGGACAAGAAGCTCTGGGCTATTTTCAATAGATACAAATTGAGGGTATCCCTTTAGATGCAATCATTTACGCTTGCATCTTGAAGGTGTTTGCCATCACTCAAGATGTTGATACGGGAAAAAGAACTCATGTTAGTCAAGAGAAATTGAAAGAAAATGTTGTACTTTGGACTGCCTTGGTTGATATGTATGCAGAATGTGGTGTCCTTCAGAAAGCAAAAAAAATTCTTGAGGAGACACTTGTCCGGGCTATTGTCTTTTGGAATTCATTGATTGCATGATATGATATGCCAAATGGGGACAAGACGAGGAAGCTCTAAGAATATTTTAGTAGATGCAAAGCAATGGCATGTCTCTAGACACAATCACTTATGCTTGCATCTTGAAGGCATGTGTCACCGCTCAACATATGGGAAAAATTATTCATGATGAGATTGTTATTCAGGGGTTGCTGAAAGAAAACATAGAGATACATATGCTTTTGAAGACATGTAGGACTACGCAAGACATTTATATATGCAAAATAATTCAAGATCATAGTTTTAGTCAAGGGATGTTGAAAGAAAAGATAGTGCTTTGCAATGCCCTAGCCAACATAATTGCCAAATTTCATCTACTTCAAAAAATCACAAAAAATGCTTGAGTTACCTGCCCCATATCCTTTCTTGGAGTGTTTTGATTGTGGGATATACCCAACACGGCAGTGCCAGGAAGCTCCATGTTGTTTTCAAAGGATGCAAAGTGAGGCCATCTCTCCAGATTCAATAACCCATGCTTGCATTTTGAAGGCATGTGGAACTACGCAAGACACTAATATCAGCAAAAAATTCATGATGATATTGCTACTGAGGGGCTATTGAGAAAAAATATCATGCTTGGAAATGCCTTGGTCGACATGTATGACAAATGCGGTGCACTTCATAAAGCACAAAAGTTTCTTGAGGAGTTGTCTATTCTAGATGTCCTCTCTTGGAGTGTTCTGATTGCAATGGCATGCCCAATAGGGGCAAGGCCAAGAAGCTTTGGGATTATTTCAGAGGATGCAAAGTGAGGACATCTCTTCAGATGCAATTACCTATGCTTCCATTTTCAAGGCATGTGGCACTTTGCAAGAGACTAATATGGGCAAAGCAAATTCATGATGATATTGGTAGTCAAGGGTTGTTGAATAAAAATTCCGTGCTTGGCAATGCCTTGGTCAATATGTATGCCAAATTTGATGTACTTTAGAAAGCATAGCCTAAGTGCTTAAGGAGATACATGTCTGGGCTGTTGTCTCTTGGACTTGATTAATTTCAAGACATGCCAAATAGGGCCAAGACTGGGAAGCTCTAGGATACTTTCAAAAGATGTTAAGCGAGGGCATCTCTCTGAATGCAACAACTTGCAATTGCTTCTCATGCAGCCACTCAAGATGCTGATACATGCAAAAGAATTCAGAACAATATTGTTAGTTAGGGACTGCTGAAAGAAAACATGATGCTTGCCACCTTAGTTGACATGTATGCCAAATGTGGTCTATTTTAAAATGCACAAAAAACATAGCCGCCTTATCGGGATATTGTCAATTGGAGTGCATTAATTTTTGGATATGCCAAATAGGGGCAAGGCCAAGAATATCTGCTTTTTTTTTTGCAGAAGCAAAGCAATGGAGTCTCTCCAGCTGCAATCACCTATGCTTGCATCCTGAAGGTGTGCGACACTACGTAAGACGTTGATATGGGCAAAAGAATTCATGATGATATTAATATGCCAAATGTCGTGTACTTCAAAAAGCACAAAAGATGCTTAAGGAGCTGCCTGTGTAGGATGTCGTCTCTTGTAGTACATTGTTTTTTTGTATATTCCCAACAACGGGGCAGGGCCACAAAGCTCTGCATTGTTTTCATCGGATGCGAAGTGAGGGTGTCTCTCCGGATTAAATTACCTATGCTTTGGTCTTGAAGGCTATGCTCATATCTTGAAGGGATGGTCCATTACGCAAGATGCCTACATGGAAAATAAGATGAAATCACCTATGCTTTGGTCTCAAAGACTATGCTTACATCTCAAAGGGTTGTGGCATTACAGAAGGTACTGAAATTGGCTCCACTCCTCGCCTAAATCAAGTATCTCTCTTCTTTTTTATTATGAGTTTATCTCTCTTTTTCTATTCCGAACTCCGATTTAGGTGATCTATAGCCTCAATCGGAGAGCACGAATCCCTCTACGCATTGATGTAAAGACAGAATTTTTCTGTGTAATGGAAGGCTTTGCTGTAACAGCATCTCAGAACTGAAAAAACTATCAAAACTTTGCGTTTTTGTTGCCGACTTGAAGGCAATGTCAGACAAAACTCGCAAGGGTGGAAAAGCCACACTCGCCATGGAGAATGATGCAAAATCTCCAAGGAATTTGGATGCTAATCCAACCACATCATCTACAACAACGGAAGCAATGATCATGGCTTACTTGATCTCGTTACAAAAAATCGTCAACAAACAAGGTGAAGAGTTGCGCGCACTTGCAATGGAGAATGGTACTTTAAGAGTTCTCGTTGTGGAGAATGAGCACCTCAACAAGGTTCTTGAAATGCAAAAAACACACTTGATGCATCTTGAGAATGAAGTTCAAGAATGTAAACGCTCTCTTGTTGACATGAATGTATTGAAAGAGCGCTTGAGCAAAGTTGAGAGTGATCATGTATTGAAAGAGGAAACAATAGATACAATACGACATGATGTATGTGAGATGAGAAATGCATCCAAATCATGGGCTGATATATGTAAGGATAATGTGGTTTTTACATCTCCTATCACGCAAGCCGTTGTCCAAGCAAAGAATGTAGAGAATGTGGACACTCAAGAATTGCACGAACGACAAAAACGCTCAAAGAACATCGTCATTCGTGGAATCAAGGAGGAAAGCATGGAAACACCCCAATCTCTTGCAGTTGCTATTGAAGAGTTTTTTGCTACACACTTTGGCATGTCACGAATCATGGCTTATGGTGCACATCGAGTTGGAAAACAAGGAGTCCCTCGCTCGGGAGCAAGACCTATTGTATGTACCATGGCTGATGAGGTAAAGAGAAAGATCATCCTTGACAATGGTTGGATCTATCTCAAAGGAACAGGTTGTAATGTATATGAGGATCGCACTATTATGCAACAACATGTACGTCGCAAAGCATATGAGGAAAGAAGCAAGAAGGTTAAGGTATCACCTCAGGAAGAAAAGCCACTTAAGGAGGATGCAAGTCCACCCAACAAATAGGGACACATGATCTATGAGACCAACTCATGCTTGCGAATAAGCTTTTGGAATTGTAACGGGTATCCATGGAATGCGGGAATTGGCATTGATGAGCTTACCAATGACTCCGATGTGATACTTCTTGTCAAAACATGGGAGCATGATGCGCAACGAATTCTTGGATTTGACAAATACGATGTGCATTCTTTGATGTGGGCCAAAAATGCAAAGCAACAAAGAGGCCAAGGAGGCGTAGCATGTATGACCAAAAAGGGTTTGAAAGATGTTTCCATTGTCAAAGAAGATAAGTATAAACGCTACTTATGGCTGAAAATCAGCCCACCTAATGGTCAAGTCATGTTTGTGGCCGGTTGCTACATTCCTCACTATGACTCCCACTTTTATGCTTGCTTGAATATGGATAGAGATCAGCCCTTTGTTGAACTAGAGGAAGACATTTCTCATTACAAGGATCAAGCTGGAGTCATTGTTTTTGGAGACATGAATGCTCGCACAAATATGCTACAACACGACACACAACAAGTAGACATGCCGCATGTCTCAAGAAGAATGGATGACTCATACATGTATAATCGAAGTTCTAATAATGCAAAAGAAGTGGATCACTATGGAAAGTCACTTTTACATATGTGCAATAGTATCGGAATGCTCATTGCAAATGGTGTATCTCTATGGCAAGGCACCAATGACTTTACATGTAGAAAGCACAACGGTGCTAGCGTGATTGACTATATGTTGTTCTCGGAAGCCACTCTAGAATGCATACAAAGCTTTACACTTGGTGAATGGAATCCGGAATCGGATCATAGGATGTTATGTATTGACCTCAAGTGTGGTAAACGGCCCGAGCATGTAGCCTCCAATCATGATGTGAATCATTTGTACCTACGTCTAGACTTCAAACGAGCACTTATATATGCTGATATGGTGGACCAAATGTTAAGCATGATAGAGCATCAAGAGAGCCCAACATTAGAATGCAAGTGGAAAGTTTTCAAAGAAGTGATTTTCTCTTGTGCAAAGGAATTCTTTTCGGTGAAACACATGTCTTGCAAAAGGTCTAAGAAGGGTAGCACCAAGAAGAAATGGTTTGACATGGAATGTAGTCAAGCCCGAAAACACTTGCTAAGATTGGATGCAATCAAAGACAAGGAAGTTTACTTGGAATGTTCACACACATACAAAGCACTTGTTCAAAAGAAGAGGAGAAGGTGGGAAGTCAAAAAACAACTTCTTTTAGCACAAGAGAAAGCACATGCATGTGGCAAGTTTTGGCAAAATCTAAAAGGCAAGCGCGTTGAGAGCTTTGGTGACTTGACTCTTGAGGATATGTATATGCATTGTAAGAATCTGTATGAGCAACCCAATGTTGATAAGATGGAGTTTTGTAGCTCCCTTCCGTTTATGTCTCCCTTCTTTACCATTGAAGATGTATGCCGCGCGCTTGAGAAACTTGCTACTCGCAAGGCAGGTGACCTTCAAGGTGTCAAGGCTGAAATGATTAAATGGACAATCAAGAAAACACGATATTGGATATGCGACATGTTTAACCTTGCACTTCAGTATGGAATGCCTCATGATTGGAGTGCAAATTGGATCAAACCTTTGCACAAAGGAGGAGATGTAAACAATGTGAACAACTATCGCACTATAATGGTTGGTTCTTTAATGGCAAAGTTATTTGGATGTATCATGGAGATGAAGATAAGTGAATGGGCTGAAAAGAATGGCAAACGTGCACTTGACCAAGCAGGTTTTCGAAAGCATCATAGCACTATTGATCACCTTGTCACTCTTCGAGTTCTTATGGAAGCGTCTCGATTGAAAGGAAAAAAGTTGTATTCTTGCTTTGTGGATTTCAAGAAATCTTTTGACATGGTACCGCGAGGAAATCTTTGGAGACATATGCAAAGCCTTCAAGTGCCGAGAGAATTTATGCATGCAGTCTTTCGCATCTTCCAAAAAGTGATATGTCGATTACGTATGGGAGATGGAATTTCAGAATTTTTTGCAAGCACTATTGGTGTCAAACAAGGATGCCCACTTTCCCCAACCCTCTTTGGGCTACTCATTGATGAATTGGAATGCATGGTTCTTGACTTTATGCAACAAGAAGGCATAGAAGAGGTTAAGATTGGAAATGCAGTGATCATGCTTTTGCTTTATGCCGATGATGTAGTGCTCTTGGCACATACCTTAGAAGATGCACAAAAGCTTATGAGTGTCTTGGAACGCTTTTGCCTACATAGTGGGCTGATCGTGAATGGATCCAAAACCAAGGTTATGCTTGTAAAGATCCTCAATGATGAAAATACATGCATTGTATATAACAATGAGAAATTTGAAGTGGTAGATCACTTCAAGTACCTTGGCCTTGAGGTTCCATCCAATCATAAATGGAAGGATTGTGCAATGCATCGCTTGGAAGCCGGAAAGAGGGCCTATTATGCATTTGAGACCATGTGCAATGCAGGAGAGATAAAGTGTTGGGCTCTCAAAAAGTACCTCTTTGACACATTGGTGACACCGGTGCTTCTTTATGGAGTGGAGGTGTGGGGTGGAAGCATTGGGAAGTCTACTTGGAAAGAGTTTGAGAATGTCCAAAAGCGTTTTCTCACCAACTTTCTCCAAGTCAAGACACAAACACCCTACATGCTCTTACTTCTTGAGTCCGGATTGCTTCCCATTGAGGTCTTGGGCATGCAAAGGGTTGTGGAGTACATGCGTAAGACACAACGTAGCCCTTTGCATCGACTTCCTAGAATCGCATATGAAGCAAGTCAAATGGTTCAAAAGACATGCAAGAGCAAAATACTAAGTTTGGGGTGGATGCTTGATATTAAGAAATGGTTTGGAAGATGGGATGCATGTCACACACGTTGCCCCAAACTACAAATCTCTCTTCTTCTCGGAACGAGGTAACCGAACCCATTCCTACATCCTTGAGCCCATCCCATTGAGTGCGATCCGCACCATTGCCTCCATTCGTCTTAGCTCCCATTCTCTACGCTGCGAGACAGGACGTTGGGGCACTGGCGAGGAGTGTCATCGACTTTGCACCTTATGCCCTCGTCAAGTGCGAGAGAGTGAGTACCACACACTACTTGAGTGCTCAGCTTTTGACCACATTAGGTCCTCTTTTCCCCATATATTCAGCCATGATCTCTCCCTACATACCTTCCTCTCCCAACCACGATGTGGACTCTTTATTGCGACGCTCATTTCAGCCATTTTTGAGCATCGAGAGTCACTTATGAACTCCACTCACACCACGTGACATGTTCATTTGGTCCCATAGGTCATATTTGACCTCCCAGGACGATAATAGAACTATCTATCTCTCTCTCTCTCTCTCTCTCTCTCTCTCTCTCTCTCTCTCTCTCTATTTGTCTGCCATTTCCCTCTTGAATAAGAGGTCTTGAGTTCAACTCTCCTCGACAGACAGATCTTCAATGTCTCTTGGGATAGTTTCCCAACATTAAAATACTCTTCTTCTTCTTCTGCTTGTCTTTTTTAAACTCTCTCTCTCTCTCTCTCTCTCTCTCTCTCTCTCTCTCTCTCTCACACACACACACACACACACACACACACACACACACCTCGACCGGAGGGAATAGCAGGTACCACAATCAAGCAATGGAGGGAATAGCAAGTACCATAATCAAGCACTAGAGGGTGTAACGACTAGGGGAGACTAGAGCCTGGAATCCACCTCCCAACCTCCCACTATATAGGCCAAGCTCCTAGCCCCTTTGCCCTAGATGGATTCCCATTCCACATTGCCTAGTCCGGCCCTTGGCCCGTCCATGACTCCTTGGCCTTGCCATTGTCCTGACATTACTCCCCCCTTAAGGAAGAGTTTGCGTCCTTGAAATAAAAGTGGGAAACTTCTTCTTAAGAACAATAATGTTTTCTCAAGTGGCACCTTCCTCAGGTTGATCTTTCCACTTGATTAAAGCCTGTCGGCATACATGATGACATGTAAATAAATCATGATAGTCAAGAATTCGTTCAGGTTCATGCGGTAAGGTAGGAGGTTCAACAAAATCAACCAGAACCTGTTGGTCGATCACGTTGTCGTCCTCATGTAACCGCTTACGTAAACAGCTTACATGAAACACTGGATGAATACAAGAGTGTGTAGGTAGCGATAATTTGTAGGCACGATCACCCACTCGCTTGAGTATTTTGAAAGGCCCACAATATCGTGGAGATAATTTAGTTGTTGGCCCAGTTTTTAGACTTTTTGAATGCTCTGACACACGTAAAAATACTTCCTCCCCTTCCTCAAAGGTAACTTGCTGACGTTTCTCATCAACGTGCTTCTTATACCAATCCTGCACTTGTCGGATATTCTGACGAGTGAGTTTTGTTGGAATTAGGGTTGCAGAGAAACACACACAGCTTGGAGAAGAAGAAGGAAGATCAAGGCACACAATAGAGAGTGTATTACTTGGTGTGCAATGGAAAGATAGATAGCCCTAGAGTGATGGGCGTATATACAATGAACGGGGGAAAAAACCTCCTAAAGAGGGAAAAAATGCCCCGGCGGTCCTAGTGTGTTCACACACATCACTACCACATGTATATGGTAACAAGTCCCCCCTGGAGTGATGCGGTGAAAGAGAGCTGGCACATGAGTAAAGGGAAGTAGTGCCATGCCCTGAGGACAGGATCAGTCCACAAAGGGGAGTAAACCTAAAGCTTTGTGAAAATCTTCAAGCTTCTCACGAGACAATGCCTTTGTGAAAAGATCTGCAAAGTTGTCCTGTGTTGGCCATAAGCCAAGCTGATCTCTCCTGATGAGAGCCTCCATGGGAGTGGAAATAGGTTTGCAATCCTCAAGTCCAAACTTACATAGCAATGTCTCTATGTAACTTTTCTGACACAAGGCAATACCACCATCACACTGCTTAAACTCTATGCCCAAATAGTGATGCAACAGCCCCAAATCTTTCATCTTGAAAGTAGCATTCAAATCAGCCTTAAATTCAGCAATATGTCTCTCATTTGGTCCAGTGATCAGCAAATCATCAACATAAAGAACCACAATGAGAAGTACATCACCCTCATGCTTTACATACAATGTGCTTTCTGTTGGACTATTAAGAAAGCCTTGTTTGACCAAATGAGTGTCAGCTTTCTCATACCAAGCACGAGGAGATTGCTTCAACCCATACAAAGCCTTGTTACATTTGCACACTTTGTCCTCTTGTCCTTTTATGACAAAACCGCGAGGCTGCGTTACATAAACTTCCTCAAAAATGTCACCATTCAAGAAAGCAGTAACAATGTCTGATTGATGTACATCCCAACCAAAATGAGCTGTCAATGCACATAGAAAACGCACAGTAATCATACGACAAGTGGGAGAAAACATCTCTTCATAATCTATGCCTTTTTGCTGTGCATAACACTTTGCAACAAGTCGAGCCTTATGGCGATCGATCTCACCATCCGGCTTGCGTTTCAACTTGTAAACCCACTTCGTACCAATGGCCTTTTTGCCAGGAGGCAAATCACATAAAGTCCATGTGTCATTTTCTATAAGTGCATCATATTCTGATTGCATGGCAGCCATCCAATTTTCTGAATTTTGTGCTTCATCAAAAGTCAGAGGCTCCTCAACATCATGTAAGCTAGACACAGCCAAAGCATAACAATCTGATGCATAAGATGCATGGCGAGAGCCTGAACGAGTACGACTAGACAAAGGTGCATCCAATTTACTGTCACGCAAAGTGTGCACCAGCCATTTTGGCATACCTCTAGCTTGCTCATTTTCAGCCCTTTCCTCATCAAGTACGTCATGTACATCTGCATCAGTAATAGGCTATTCTAAAACATTTTCAGAAACCCCCATAGGCTGTACATTTGCCTCATTGGAACTTACATTCGTATTTCCACCACTGAAAAGAGGCAACAAAGTGTCATAAATGTCCTGTGAGCTTACATTACTGTCTCTAGTACATGACAGCAAGGGCTGAACAGAATCTTCCACAAACAATACATCCCGAGAAACCAAAATACGTTTTGTTTGCGGATGATACAACTTGTAACCTTTGCTTTCAGCACTATAACCAACAAAAATACATTTGACAGCCTTATCATCCAATTTTTTGCGTTGCACTTGTGGATCCAAAGCATATGCCAAACAGCCAAAAACACACATGTGCTCAATAGAAGGTTTTCTATCATGCCATGCTTCATATGGAGTAATAGAGTGCAAAGCTTTCGTAGGACACTTGTTAAGTACATAAGTGGCACACATAATGGCCTCAAGCCAAAAAGAATGCGGCAAAGCTTGACTTTTGACCATACATCGTGCCATTTTCGTCAGTGATCTGTTTTTCCTCTTAGCAACACCATTTTGCTGAGGTGTATAAGGCACTGTACATTGGTGTTTTATCCCACGAGTAGCCAGAAATGCATTGAATTCATGAGACATATACTCCCCCCCTCGATCGGAACGGAGGGTGCCCATAGTACATTTCGAGACATTTTCAGCCATAGCCAGAAATTGTTTGAAGCACATAAAAACTTCGGACTTCGCTTTAAGCGGAAATACCCATGTATGCCTGGAGTAATCATCAATGAAAGTCACGAAGTACAGGTAATTGCCCAAGGACGGAGTTTGCATGGGCCCACAAACATCACTATGCACAAGCTGCAACCTGCATGTGGCTCGAACTGAACCATCCTTTGGAAATTTAGAACACTGCATCTTACCCAAAATACAGTCGTCAAAAACATGTCTGACACGTGCTTCAAGAGGTGGCAAAGAAGCAACCATATCAGGTTTTTGCAAACGCAGCAAACTGGAAAAATTCAGATGACCAAAACGTGCATGCCAAAGTTTTGCATCAGAAATAGCCCTTGAATCTGCAACAGCATTTGCAAAATTTTGTCCACACTTGTCATACAAAGTGAGCTTATACAGACCACGGCACAAAAGGCCAGATGCAAAAATTTCATCACCAAAACTGAGATCATGAATTGTACATATGTCATCCACAAATTTGACAACAAGTCCAAGTCTAGCAAGTGCGGATACAGACAAGAGATTCTTCTTGATCCCAGGTACATAAAGTTCATCAACAAGTGTGAAGGAACTGCCATTAGCAGCAGTGAGCACAATCTTTCCAACTCCCTGAACTGGATAAGAGGCGTTGTTGGCACAAGTGACTGAATTCCCATGAGGGACTGACTCGAGAGAGGTAAACAATTCACGATGTGAGGTAATGTGCTTTGTAGCACCACTGTCGAAATACCACACATGTGAATCTGCAGCAACTGACAAGCATGCATCATGGACAGCGGGATTGTAAGTGCACTCTGCGATAAAAGCCCATTCTGCATCAACATCAGCAACACAGTCTCCTTTCACAGAAGACTCAACAATGGCTGCATTTGTAGTGGAACCAGCATTTGGAGTGGAACCACCCTCTTTCTTCTTAGCCTCTTTGACCTTCAACTTAGGACACGACTTGATCAAGTGATCATTGGCTTTACAATAATGTCAACGCATCTTCTTTTTTCCCTTATCACCAGAATTTCCAGACAAAGTGCTGCTAGCAGAAGCATTAGGAACATAAGTTTTGCTACTTGAAGCAGAACCATAAGAAGTGGCTACATTTGTTACCACCCTTTCTTTGAGAAGCAATAAAATCCTGTTCAACTGCACGCTGCCTAGTCCTGTTTTTTCTGGAAAGTGACTCTTGCAACAGCAATGTGCATAATGCATCAAACTTGACAACTTCAGGATTTCCTTGGGTCATCAGTCTCCAAGTACTAGCAAAAGTCTGGTAGGAATCTGGTAAGGCATCAAGAACAGTCTGCACAAGGGAACTGTCTGAAATGACTTCACCTGCAGAAATAAGCTGCTCATTGATATCCTTGACACTAGCAAGGAAAGTGTCTATATCATCTTCCTCATGCATAATCTTCGACTCCAGCTCTTTACGCAGCAAAGCAATTTTAGCCTCATTGCGGCTTGCATAAAGACCTGCTAAAATATCCCAAGCCTGTTTTGCAGATTTTGTTGAACGGATGTGAGGAACAATGGTGCGCTTCACAGACAACGCAATCAATGCATGAGCCTGCACATCCTTAACATCCCAACGAGCTTGTTTTGCCGTAGGCAAAACAACTCTAACAGCTGCAATCCTTGCAGCAAGACCTGCAACATCCTCAACATCACCTACATCCTCAGAACCAGGACGTACATCAATGCCCTGCACAATGTTCCAGACACCCTTTGACACAAGAACATGTTGCATCATATAAGCCCACATAGGGTAGTTGTCCCCATCCAACCTGTCCTCAGCAGCAAACATCTTGAACACATCTGCGTTGTTGTTGTCAGCCATGGTAAATGCTGCACCTGATGTGAAAACTGCCCGAAAATAGGAGAAATGGAGCGGGAACAACTTGTGCTATATAGCACAAACCGTAGAAGACTATAAGGCACCTGTTATGCAAAAATTGGCACTGACAGAAATTCTGCACAAAATGACGAAATAGCCTATGCACTACTGTCTGTAGTGGAAACGTAGGCCGAAATGAGCCCAAATCAAAATTCTGAGCAGACCTAGCTCTTTGAGCTATCCCAAAATTTTTGTCGTCCTGCGAACGCTCGCGAAAGCTCACTGAAATCGGAGAAAGTGAGCAGGCGTGTGCTGGAGCAGCTGGCGACTAAGCCAAGGAGGGCGTGAGCTGCTCTGATACCAATTGTTGGAATTAGGGTTGTAGAGAAACACACACAGCTTGGAGAAGATGAAGGAAGCTCAAGGCACACAATAGAGAGTGTATTACTTGGTGTGCAATGGAAAGATAGATAGCCCTAGAGTGATGGGCGTATATACAATGCACGGGGGAAAAAACCTCCTAAAGAGGGAAAAAAAGCCCCGGCGGTCCTAGTGTGTTCACACACATCACTACCACATGTATATGGTAACAAGTTTCAGCATATCCATGTGGTCTTGGAGAAAATCCTTAATCTATTGGAGTTTTTCGGTTGCCAACGGCACCATAGCAGGTGACCTAGGTTGAAAACCATACATGAGCATGAAAGGACTAAATCTATCCATGACATGCTTAGCACTATTGTAGGCAAACTCGAGAATAGGTAAATATTCTTCCCAGTCTGACTGTTTCTCGCTAACGTATGTGCGTAGCATATCCTCTAGCACTTGGTTAACTCGTTCAGTTTGACCATCTATTTCTAGATGATCGGCTGTACTGAGGTTTAGTTGTGTACCCAACCGTTTAAACACAGCCCTCAAAAAATGACTGTTAAACTTGGGATCACGATCATGATCACTGACAATGTTACTTTGCAAACCATACAACTTGTATAGGTTGTCCATAAATAACTTGGCTAATTCTGAAGTCTTAATCATTGATTTGGTTGGAATAAACTTACATAGTTTAGTCAACCGGTCTACGACCACCCATACTGAGTCATGACCTCGTACAGTGGTTGGTAAACCCACAATAAAATCCATAGAGATACTTTCCCATTTACCATTGGGAATCTCCAAAGGATGTAAGAGTCCTCCCGATTTCAGTCTCTCTGATTTTTTAACCTAACAATTTTGGCAATGCAAGACATAATCTTGAACAAAGCCATGTAAACCTGGCAATAAAACTGTCGGCGTACGAGAGCATATGTCTTTCTAATATCAGGGTGCCCTGCACTTGGACTATCATGACATTCATAAAGAATTTGGCACCGAATGTTTGTGTCCATTGGTACACAAACTCTCCCCTTATGGAGTAGGTACCCATTGTTGATGGTAAAATTCTTCCATCACTGTAGTTCGTCACTCGTCAACAGAGGAGAACTGGGTGTGGAGGTTAACACTACACTACCATCATTGGAGTGAGAAGGATCCCTCATTTCTACATGGCTCCACACTTTGGAATATGCGTCATCTTGCTCATATTTTCCCTTTAGAGAATCCAAAAATTCACTCTACGAAGTTCCATGAACAAGAGAGAATTGATCTCTGGCATATGACTAAGAGCGTCAACCACCACATTGTATCGTCCTTTATGATACCGGAGCTTGGCGTCATATTCCTTAACAATCTCAGCCCACCTGGCTTTCCGACCCTTCAAATCAGTTTGTTGTGTAAACCTTTGATGCTTCATGGTCAAACACAGTCTTAAATTGAGCACCATACAAATAATGTCTCCATGTTTTTAAGGCAGACACTATTGCATAGAGGTCGCATTCATAAGCAGAGTAGTTCTGTTGTGCTACATCAAGCTTCTTGCTTTCAAACGCAATTGGCCGCCCGTCTTGTAACAAGACTGCTCCAATAGCACGGTCACTGGCATCCGTTTCCAAAACGAATGGTTTCAAAGGATCTACAATATCTAGTATTGGAGCTGTAGCTAATGCATCCTTGAGTGTATTAAAACTATGCTGTTGAGCGGGTCCCCACTAAAAAGCTTTGCCTTTGCCTTTCAGTTGGTCCGTCATGGGAACAACAATATTAGCATAGTTTTTAACAAATCTGCGATAAAAACATACAAATCCTAAAAAATCTGTAACTCTTCCAGATTTTTATGAGAAGGCCACTGCCGGATTGTATCCACTTTGGATTGATCCATATGTAGGCCATTAGTTGAAAATAACATGCCCAAGATAGTGAATTTCCTCTTTCAAAAAATCACACTTAGATTCCCTGGCATATAATTTATTTGTTTGTAAGTGTTCTTCTTCAGAAGCACTGTATACTAGAATGTCATCGAGAAAAACGATGACAAATTTGCCCAAGTACGGCTTCAAGACACTATCCATAAGTGTCATGAATGTTGCGAGCTCATTGGTTAAGCCAAATGGCATAAACCAAAACTCGTAATGTCCAAACCTTGTTTGGAATGCAGTTTTGAATATATCAGCAATTCAAATACGTACTTAGTGCTAACCTGACCGCAAGTCTATTTTTGTAAAAATACGAGCATGAGTGAGCTTGTCGAACAACTCATCCACGCATGGCAATGGGTACTTGTTCTTAACAGTAACTGCATTTAAGCCACGATAATCTACGCGCATGCGCATACTACCGTCTTTTTTCTTCACTAATAGGATAGAAGAAGCCCATGGTGAAGAACTGGGTTGAATAAACCCTCTGCTAAGATAGTCAGCAAGCTGACGTTCCACCTCGGCAGCTTCAGAGTAACTCATGCGGTAGGATGGTTTACTGACAGGTTTACTCCCTGCAACCACATCTATGATATGTTGCACCGATCGTGTCGGTGGTAATCCTGGCGGCAACTCATTAGGAAAAACATCGTGAAATTCCTTTAATAAATTTTTTAAATCACTAGAAACTTTTGCTTGTTGGGAAGTAGCCATTGGTGGAAGAGATGAGAGAGAAGCATGCGGCCTTGAGGAATGTTCAACAGGTTCAATGTTAGAGACAAAATGAGACAATGAGTAACACAATAAAACTAGATCTATTTCATTATCAGAAACGAGTTGCATCAGCTCAGCTGTACATATCAATGGTGAAGAAGGTACATCCTTCTCTCCTAACAACAACACATGTGCGCCATGGGATTCAAACATCAAGCTGTTGTGCTCATAGCTACACTTCAGTGATGGTCCTAGACTATGCAACCATTCTCTACCAAGGACCACGTTTTCCCTCTCCATGTTCATAACTTGAAAATCCAAGGATGTGGAGTAGCCTTGTATTTCCAATGGTACATCTTGGACTTGAGTATCCCAGACTTTGGCATCATATCCATTGATCATTGCTACCTTGTAGCGGTGGGCACTCGAAGTTTGAGGTAATTTGAGTTTTTTCACCAATCCAAAATTAATAAAATTGTGAGTAGCACCGTCATCTACCAAGATGCGCACCTTGTGCACTTGTAGAGATCTATGCATACATACTAACTCATGTGGTCTGAAGGTCTGTTGCCACATGGAAGCTGTGAGACAGCATTCATGCACCACCTCAGTGTGTGTTACTTCTACTATAGAGAATCGTGAGGAAGACTCAAGAAACAGCAATTCCACCGTGTGCACTGCTTTCTCCTTGCCATGAGCAGCAGATTTCCCTTTGGGACAATCCTTTTTGCCATGACCGCTTCCCAAGCATTGAAAACATAATTTATCTTTCTTAGCCTTATCAACGTCCTCAGGAGAGAGAGGACCTCTGGACCCCTTGGGTTTTTTTGATGCTTCAAAATTAGCTACTATAAATTTCCTTTTATTGTGTCTGTACTGCGTTCGTGGATTACCATGTATATTAGCAGGCACATGATTAAGATGTTATTTCTTTTCATCTGGATCATCATGATTATGTGCTTTCACTATGGCTTCCTCAAGTGTTTTAGGGTCTTGAGTCTTGATGTGCTTCTTAAGCTCTGGCGTCAGACCACGGATAAACCCACGTACTTGTTGAACGGTGTATAGTCCTTCCAACTTGAGGATAACATTCCGATATTGAGATATGTATTCAAGTAATGGCGCATGGAACACATGTCCCAAGACGTCCAATTCCGATCTGCCTCATTTGTAGGCAAGAATTCTTTGAGAAACATAGTTTCAAAAGTTTCACAACTCTGTGGTATGATATTCTTCTCCTTGAGAGACATCCACCATTTATAGGCCTTGCCTTCCAAAGTTAAGCTTGTTTGCAGTGCTCTAACTGCGTCCGGAGTACACCGTAAGGCTTGAATTCAATCCCACTTGCTGAGAAAGATATTCACTGCGTCCTTATTGCGATCTTGGTCTTCTCCCTTAAAAGTCGGTGGTTTGGTGTTTTTCAACAACTCATCCACCTCTTTTGCAGTGAGAGTGTGCAAAGCATCGACAGATGGACCTTGTCCATGATCAGAAGGGCCTTGCCCCTGTGTAGTAGCGTGCTCATGCATGTGCGTGTTAGCAGGACCCTTGGACTGCTATTGCATAAGTTGTATCACTAACGTGGATAATTTAGTGACGTTTTCATTTAAAGATACAAAATTTCCTTCCATGACTGATATGCGTGTTTGAAGTGCCCAAAATTCTTCAATATCAAGCAGTTCATAAGCGTCGTCACGCCGTAGCATCGCGGGCACTCTTCGTGAGAGCATCCGGCCACAAGCCATCACGGGCAGGATCAGATGTTTGATGCTCGAAATCAAAAGTTGTATTAATATTTGAATCCATGGCGACACAGTGCAGTGGAAGGAATAGCAAGAAAAATACATGATGTCGAGAAGATGTCCCATAGATGTAGGATACACCGCAACCAGTAATTATCGAGAAAGAATCCCGTAGACGTAGGATGTATCACAACCAATAATTAGCCTTGCTAATTATGTTCGTGCTCCAAGCTTGAAGTGACCGGAAATTTTGTTGGTAGTCCAAGCTTTATTAAACCGTAAATTTACCCGTTCAAGGGCACTAAGGAGATTTGATGCAGTCGGCGGAAGGTTTAAAAGCCAATATTTGCAGTTCTGTACCATCATGACGTTACCACTAATCCCACCCGCTCACAAGCAAAGGGGGAAAACCCTACTGTGGGTACCCACCCTTAAGGTTCAAAAAGAAAATTTGGTTGTCCAATAACCCTAAGGGTTTTGGGCGCCCACAATGTGGAAAAACCTTGGCTAAAGCGCTCTATCGTGATGGGAACGAGCAGGGGAGAGAGGAAACTTGCCCTGTGTTGCTCGGCAGGGCTCAGTCCTGTGTCGTGTCAGGACACCGGCAAAGCCGGACTAGACAAGGGCAGGGCCAGCTAGGCGGTGTGGAACAGGGAGTCCAACTACAGCAAAGGGCTAGGGGCTTGCCTATATAAAGGTGGACTCTCAAGCTCTAGCTTCCCTTGTCTTACATTGGTATCAGAGCATGGTCTATTTTGGGCAAGACGGCGTGGAGCCACTGAGGGTTTGCATGTTCATCTCCTTGAGGGCGTGAAAAGCCGCTGCTAAGCGAGGAAGCCAAAAAACACACAGCGTGTGCAGAGCCGCTTGTGCCGGGGAGAGAGAGACCCTCGACCTCTGAGATATTGTGTGTGGCCTGGTTTGGCGGACTCGCGTTGCGACAAGAAGAAGATCTCGTCACTGTAGCGATGCCCGGGAAGCATCGCACAAGAATCTCTCTCTCCCTCGCTCTCGCGGCATTGTTGGTCGCCATAGTCGACTGTGCACAGTTTTGTTTTCACACTAAAAATTCTCTAAGGCCTTTGGCCTTGGGCAATTTACTCAAATAACTCAAGCAAGGGTGTATGCCCACCCGGGCACACACCCCGTACACAGGATTTTTGCCGGTTGTCGGCCAAGATTCAACATAAGCTCATCGGCAAGGGGCCACGAAATTGGAGTCGGTAAGCCATCACTTCTTGGAAAACTGTCAAAACTTCAAAAATTGCAGAAGTTGGTAGCGGTTAAATTTCGTCGGATTTAAGCTTTTCGAACAAGTATCTATTACAACTTCTTCCTTCGGGAAGATTAAGTCATTTACGACGTTTCAAAGAGAACAATTATGTCTCAAGCAGTACAAGTTTTTGTTGGCATCTTCAAGCCTAATTGATTCAACTATCAAGAGCTTGTGGAATTCCATATACGACGGACTACACTCGATTTTGACGGAGTTAGCAAGGCTACTATACTTTGCGAGTGCTCTCAATAGCATGTATTTTTTCTGAGTACTTCTTTCACCGCACTGTGTAGCCATGGATTCGTATATCAATATGACATTCGATTTTGAGCAAAGTACTCCTGATCCTACCAATGATGGCCCGCGGTCGGATCCTCTAAAGGAGGGTACCCGCGACGCTACGGCAGGAGAAGATACTTATGAATTGCTCGATATTCAAGAATTTCGTGCACTTCAGACACGCATGACAGTCATGGATGAAAATTTTAAAGCTTTAAATGAAAATGTTACTAAACTATCCACATTAGTAATTCAATCAATGCATCGTCAGTCTAAGAGTCCTGCTGACACCCACATGCATGAGCACGTTGCCACACAAGGGCAGGGCATTCCTACTCTAGGGCAAGGCCCAACTGCTGATACGTTGCATACTCTCACTACCAAAGAGGTGGATGAATTGTTAAAGAACACTAAACCACTAATTTTTAAGGGAGAAGACCGAGACTACAATAAGGATGCAGTGAATATCTTTCTCAGCAAGTTGGATGGAATTCACGCCTTACGACGTACTCTGGATGCAGTCAGAGCTCTGTAGACGAGCTTAACTCTGGAAGGCAAGGCCTACAAATGGTGGATGTCTCTCAAGGAGAAGAACATCATACCAGAGAGTTGGGCAGCTTTTGAAGCAATGTTTAGCAAGGAATTTTTGCCTACAGACGAGGCCGATCGGAATTGGACGGCTTGGGACACATGTTCCATGCGCCAATACCCATCACTCCTTGAATATATCTCTCACTATCGGTACTTTATCCTCAAGTTTGAAGGCTTGGATACCTTTCAACAAGTACGAGGGTTCATACGAGGTCTAACACTCGAGCTTAAGAAGTATGTCAAGACCCAAGACCCTAAAACACTTGAGGAAGCCATAGTGAAAGCACATATTCATGATGATCTTGATGAGAAGAAAACACATAATAGTCACGTGCCTGCTAGTATACATGGTAATACACGCACTTAGTATGGGCACAATAAAAGAAGATTTCTAGTTGCTAATTTAGATGCATCTAAAAAACCCAAGGGGTCCAAGGGTCCTCTCTCTCCTGAGGATTTTGATAAAGCCAAGAAAGAAAAGTTATGTTTTCAATGTTTAGGAAGAGATCACGGAGAAAAGGATTGTCCCAAGGGAAAATCTGCTGCTCAGGGAAAGGAGAAATTAGTGCACATGGTGCAACTGTTTCCTCTTGAGTCTTCCTCAAGATTCTCTACAATGGAAGTAACACACACTGAGGTGGTGCATGAATGCTGTCTCACAGCTTCCATGTGGCAACCAACCTTTGGACCACATGAGTTAGTACGTACGCACGGATGTCTGCAAGGGCACAAGGTGCACATCTTGGTGGATGACGGTGCTACTCACAATTTCATCAATTACGGATTGGTGAAAAAGCTCAAACTGCCTCAAACTTTGAGTACCCACCGCTACAAGGTAGCAATGATGAATGGACATGATGTGAATTTTGGGATACTCATAGCCGAGTTGTTCCATTGGAAGTACAAGGGTACTCTACTTGTTTGGATTTTCAGGTTATGAACATGGAAAGGGCTGATGTGGTTCTTGGTAGGGAGTGGTTGCATAGCCTAGGACCATCACTGAAGCATAGCTATGAGCACAACAGCTTGATGTTGGAATCCCATGGCACACATGTGTTGTTGTGAGGAGAAAAAGATATACCTTCATCACCACTAATTTGTATCGTTGAGCTTATGCAACTCGTTTCTGATAATGAAATAGATTAGGTTTTCTTGTGCTACTCACTGTCTCATTTTCTTTCTAACATTGAGTCTGTTGAAGATTCCTCAATGCCGCATGCTTCTCTCTCCTCCATTCCACCAATTGCTAATTCTAAACAAGTAAACGTTGCTAGTCAATTACAAAAATTATTAAAGGAATTTCAAGATGTATTTCCTAATGATTTTCCATCAGGATTACCGTCGATACGATCAGTACAACATAGCATTAACGTGGCTGCAGGTTGTAAACCTGTTAGTAAACAACCTTACCGTATGAGTTATTCAGAGGCTACTGAGGTGGAACGTCAGCTTGCTGACTACCTTAGCAGAGGGTTTATACAACCCAGTTCTTCACCATGGGCTTCGCCTATCCTTTTAGTGAAGAAAAAAGATGACAGTATGCGCATGTGCGTAGACTACCGGGGCTTAAATGCGGTTACAGTTAAGAAGTACAAATACCCATTGCCAAGAGTAGATGAGTTGTTTGATAAGCTCACTCATGCTCGCATTTTTACGAAAATCGACTTGCGGTGAGGATATCACCAAGTCCGTATCTAACTTGCCGATATAGCTAAAACTGCATTCCAAACACGGTTTGGACACTACGAGTTTTCGATGATTCCCTTTGGGTTAACCAATGCGCCCGCAACATTCATGACACTTATGGATAGTGTCTTGAAGCCATATTTGGGCAAATTTGTCATTGTTTTTCTCGATGACATCCTAGTCTATAGTGCTTCTGAAGAAGAACACTTACAACATCTCAGGCAGGTGTTTGAGTTGTTATGCACAAACAAGCTATATGCCAAGGAATATAAATGTGATTTTCTAAAAGATGAAATTCATTATTTAGGGCATGTTATTTCAGCTCACGGCCTATACATGGATCAATCCAAAGTGGATACCATCAGGAAATGGCCTCCTCCTAAAAATCTGGAAGAATTACAGATATTTTTAGGATTCGCAGGTTTTTACCGAAGGTTCGTTAAAAACTATGCTCAAATTGTTGTTCCTATAACGGATCAATTAAAAGGCAAAGGTAAAGCTTTTCAGTGGGGATCCGCTCAACAGCACAGTTTTGATACGCTCAAGGATGCATTAGCTACAGCTCCTATACTGGCTATTGTAGATCTTTTGAAACCATTCGTTTTGGAAACGGATGCTAGTGATCGTGCTATTGGAGCAGTCTTGTTACAAAACGGACGATCGATTGCATTTGAAAGTAAGAAGCTTGATGCAGCTCAGCATAACTATTCTGCTTACGAACGCGAACTCTATGCAATAGTGTCTGCTTTAAAAACATGGTGGCATTATCTGTATGGTGTGCTCAGTTTGAGATTGTGTTTGATCATGAAAGCATCAAATGGTTTATACAACAAACAGATTTAAAGGGTCGAAAAGCCAGGTGGGCCGAGATCCTTCAGGAATATGACGCCAAGTTAAGGTATCACAAAGGCCGATACAATGTAGTGGCAGACACTCTAAGTCAAATGCCAGAGATCAATTCGCTCTTGTTCACGGAACTTCGTAGTGAATTTTTAGATTCTCTCAAGGGCAAATATGAGCATGATGAATCATATTCCAAACATTAGGAAAAATATGGACTCTCTTTGTGCCTTTTTGATTAGTGAAGGCTTAAGGGAGAACCAATGAGAGGGCTCTTGGAATATCACATAGAGGGGGAGAAATAGTAGGGGTGCAACCTAGTTGTCTCCCTCTTCAATGTTTGGTTCTTAGAGAGTGGGGGGGGGGGGGGGGTACAAGGGGGAAAGAGGTGTCATAAAAACGGGAGGGACCCTCCCAAAAGAAAAAATGCGCAGGCTTAAAAACCTTAAAAAATGAAATTTTTTTAAAAGTGTCAAAATTGACTCATTTGCTTTCAAAACTGTCCCAAAAAATAGACTAACTTCAAAAAGTCAAATTCTCCTCCCAAAATCCACTTTTGTCTCCCTCTATCACTACTTTTCTCTCCCACACTCTCCCTCCTCCCATTCTCTCTCTACAGTCAAGGCAGCCATAGCCAAAATCTTTCCACCACTCTCTTTCTCTCTCCATAGCTCCCCCTTCTCTCACACCTCCATCAACCCTCTACATTCCCACACCCCATAGCCCACAACTCATCACTAACCTCTCTACCTCTCACTTCTCTCCTCTTTCTCTATCTCTACTGTCAAAGCCACCATAGGCAGCTCACCTCACCCTCCCCTCAGCTCCTCATTCTCTCTCCATAGTACCCACACACAATAGCCCATAGCCTTGCCCACTTCTCTCCCTCACCTTCCTCCCATCCATTCCCAATCCCTTCCTAAGCCCAACTTCCCAAGCATGTCCACCGCTAACACGCATAGACGGTCCAAACCAGAGATACAGAAGATTGTGTTGCACAACACAAAAAATTCAGAGGGGGGATGGATCCCACAGGTATTAAAGAAGGGTTCATGGGTCTACATGAAACCGTCCAGTGTTGGACCTCATCGCGTACGATGTCGAGGCATACTGGAACGCCATTGGAAGGGAAGACTATTGGCAATCAAAGAAACCAAGTCCGGAATGGTGGCCATCGTGCAACAAGTGTACAGTGCAGCTGAGATCCACCTACAGAGAGTTCCAACTCAATTTGCACCTCATTGTAAGTACTCATGGTTTAGCTATCCCATGCATATATCATGTTTAACGTGCATGCGATCATTTTGTTTGACTAAGAGCATTTGTAAAGATGTTTTTCCATCTAGCTTAGTTGAGGAGCATCCGCTTGAGTGCCTCTCAGGCACGTTCATGGTTGTGCATGCTCACATTAGGGAGCTTATGTTTCCTAATGTCTCGTCAAAAGAACTTACTGAGCAGCGAATATTCATGTACTCCCACAAGTATGTGGTACCGAAGGCAAGCTAAGGCTATGGTAGGTTAGAAGCTGTGGAGACACCCTCATTGCAGAGTGCAGAATGGCCAACTCCAGACCATTGGGCCTTGCTTTCTTTCAAGCGCAAGGTGATGCAAGATTTCCAAGGGTCCCTAAAGTTTGGTAAGGCAACCAGATCGGTGGATCTCAGTTGGCATTGTCCCATCCATTTGTTTGTGCATGCATTCCGCTCTCTGCCGATTGTGGAAACACCAACAATGTTTTTTTGCAAAGAAGTTGACGTAGCTGCAATGGACACCATTCTAGGTGTCAATCGGGGCTATGTTGACGTTTTTCATGATGGTGACCGTTACAAGTGTAATGTGTCCCCCACACAGCTTTGCCTTTGATATTTGAAGGCAAGGTGCACCTTGTATGCACGGTTTAGCTACGAAAGGTGGATGCACAGGCGTGGCAAATGGATACCCTTACAGCTGGCGATCAAAGAGGTTCAATCCTTTGAAATTCGTGTCCGCATGCCCAATAATGAGATGGAGGTGGTTGCAGTGAACCCGCATTGGACTCTTGCCAATCTTCGGGAACATTTTGTCATAATGGGGTTCGAGGATGTCTTCAATGCAAGTTTCAAACTGGAAAAATGCAAGGTCTGCTTTGTGATTGATTAGCTACCTTTTCTTAATTTTTCTGGGTATTTGTATCTTGATTGCCCATTTTTGGTTGTGTAGATTGGAAGGCGGATGGAGACCACAATACTTGTTTACAAAGATTGGGCTACATACGAAGTCATCTTGTCTAAGTGAATTGGCTTGTAACTTTACTCTTTTATGTACTGGATATTTTATTAAAGATTTTGAAAATTTTTAGGGTGTTATACTTGATTTTGTACTTGAGTTTTGAGGTGTTGTGTAATTTTATTTTTTAAATGAATATTTTTTATTTTTTTCGAGATGGAATATGTCTATAAAAGGGGGACCACCTCCTCATTTTACCATTTTCATCCCAGCATTGCAGAGAGACCCAGCATACCCAGTTACGCAAAGAGAAATCATGGTTGCAACTAGTGCTTTAGATGCAGTCCTTAGTGAGGTTGGGCATGCGAATCGCCCTAAGCTTCATGCATTTTTCACAACCCCACCCGATTTGGAAACCACCTTGACCCTCCACTCTCAATCTCTTGAGCACATCACTTCATACATTTCCACGTGCATGGGGAGATTCATTGTTGCGTTACCAAACCAGCAAGGGCAATGGGTCCCTGAGGGCCTTCTGCACCACATCTACAAAGGGGACATGCTATTTCATCAGCGGCTTGCACGCTTTGCCACCATAGCACAACCCGCCGGACAATATGTGCGGCTTCAATAGGAAGAGAATGGAGTGTAGGAGGGCCTCTTTATTTGGTAGTTTAAGGGGGGGGGGGGGGGGGGTTCTAATCATCGAGCAAAAAAAATCGAGCGAAGATAAATTCGAGCAGATTGATACAAGAGCAACAATGGTGAAAGAAAAAAAATATTCCATGCACGTTACTTTCACTACCACAAACCTAACACTCAATCGATTAAAAAAATAGATTTTAAAGACATTATGAAAATTGAATACTCGAGACTTGCAATCACTTCATACTTGAAACATATATAATTCAATTTCTTGTGGCATACCTTCTCTCAAAAATAGCCCACCAAAAATTTGGCACCTAGATTTTGCCAAAAAGTCAATACTCAACCTAGTAAGCCTACAATGCTATATGAGATCCTCCTAAAGCTTGAAACAAGTCCACTCCACTTTAGTAAGCAAGAAAAACCAAGTTCCTAAAGCAAGTGGAAACAAGCGCACACTCGCTCTCTCTCCTCTCAACTTCGCAGTGCAACATCCTTGAGTTGCCCTCCCTTTCCCCTTGCCATCAAGCTATAGATGCACCCATTGAAACTACATCGATGAGTTATGTAATGGCAATGATGAAGTGATGCGCCCAATGCATGATGAGCTCAAGCAACCCAACTGCCTCATGACCATCTCAACCAGAGTATCGATGTATGAGTTTTCTACTACTTAATTAATCCATGGAATTAACAATAGTATTATAATGGGCCACAAAAGTGGTCGGTGCTCTTAAAGTGGCTCATGTCTAGATTCTAGTTTCTAAGCATATACGCATTTTATTAAATTAGTCTTTATAAATGGCCATGCAGGAAATACAATTTCAACCCTTGATTTATTTTCTTGACATTTTTTTATCAACTCATACTATGTGTTGTGCGGATTTCTGTAAGAGGGTTCTTTGTTTAGACATCTAAATAGCTATTGAAGTATTGTTTTATAAAAGCCTCTTAAAGCCACAAAAGTGAAAAATCTAAGTAAAAAAGAGTTCATTTCCAAGAATTTAGCAGGTGCTTATACAAGCCAGTTAAATTGATTGAGAGGCTATTAACATATCTATCTGTCATAGATCCGCCTAACCTTGTGGTAACTGATTGTTGTCTTTTGGATTTCTGAACATAGCTGCTGACATGCATGAGGTCTTAGAACATATTTTAAGGGAGGCGTCCAAGACAAAAGCGAAGTTGCAAGGTATTTCAAGAAGAGATAGTAAAAGGGTTGTGGCAAGATCTAGTTTACTGGTTACCAAAAGTTCTTGGTTTGCTTAAGTTCCATGGAATCTTGTGCAGCATTGGCTTCTAAGTTGCCTCTTAATTCTCTAAGACCTCTTAATTGAAAATTATGGGTTAAAATAAATCCTTAGGAGGTTCCTTGTCAGAACCTCCAAAAGGATGCTTGATCTACTCATTTTGCTTCTGGAACCACTTTTCTGTGAGGACAATTTCTTGCCTAACTAGTCTTTTGAGATCATTAAACAGAAGTGATCTGACCATAGCCAAATGCAAGTTCTTCTGCACGGGAACGGTCCAAGTCTCAAGTGCAATTGCATGCTGGATGGAGAGGTATTCATGAAGCAACAATTTCCTTAAAGCTACTATGTTGAGAGTGCTCTCACTGCTGCAAACACCCAAGGTCCTAAGATATCCAGGTCAAGATTAAAGAATCTTTTAGTCATAACTCACATAATGGAAATTTAAAGCTTCCAAAGCTTGCATATCCTTTGCAACAAGACGTAAACAAGAGAAACCAGCACAAGAGCAGAGTTGTTACTTTTACACGCCAACATCTATGGCTACAATTTAATGCCCCGATCCCTTCGTTCATGGAGATAAAAAGGCCTCGTATTGCTCGCCATCACATTGCAATGGCTCTACTGTCATACGTCCTCAACACCTCAACATCATGCCACCTCACAATCTTTTGCCTAAGGGCACGTAGTTGATTGATCTCCTGCCGCAAACCATCACCTGTACCACTTTATCTCCCTATGATACAGCTTGCTACAACAACTCCTTGGTCTACTTGACGTTTTTAAAAAAAGAAACAACAGTACCCCGCATGACCCTACCCCTCTTTGGTTTGCTGCTGCAACCATTTCGCACCGGCGCGGAGTGGTTACAACAGTAAACCAGGTACATATCATTTTATAAATAAAATGGCTTTGTCGTCATCTTGGGGCTTGTTGTGCGCGCGAGAGAGAGAGAGAACGCTAGCCTCATTCTGCAGGCTATTTGCACTAGGCTTCTCTATTTCCACGAAATGAATTTGGTGACTTTTTCCTCATGCGATTAATCTTTGCTTGACGGCCAATGGTATCTCCACCTTGTGGTGCCACTTTGCGCAGAGAGAGAGAGAGAGAGAGAGAGAGAGAGAGAGAGAGAGAGAGAGAGAGAGAGAGAGAGACAGAGAGAGAGGGAGAGAGCTGAACTGCCGAAATTGAATCCCTGCACCTGGTTTTCTAATTTGCATTGCGTGCCTCAAGCAAAACACCCATCATCCCTACCAGAATGTTCAACTCGATCATCATTGTATACACATTACCTTCCAACACCTGCTACTTCGACATAAGCTTCTCTGCGTCAGCATTGCGATGCCCCTCATCACTCCCTGCTTTGTCCCGTCACCGCCTTTCCCTGTCCCACCTCACCACTACCTTGTTGCATCCTGCTCTGCATTACAATGCCGTATTGGCCTGTCGTGCCTCAATACGTACTACCCTGCGTGTAGCATGCCTTCACTGGCAATCCCAACACTGTGCGCAAAGAGAGAGAGAGAGAGAGAGAGAGAGAGAGAGAGAGAGAGAGAGAGAGAGAAAGAGAGAGAGGTTTCTCGGCCCCTACATATCTGCTAGAGCTGTATGAAAGATTACGCTTTGAGGAGAGAGAGAGAGAGAGAGAGAGAGAGAGAGAGAGAGAGAGAGCGAGCGAGAGAGAGAGAGAGGGGGTTCACGCCTCTAATTTCCAATTACCAAAATGCCCCTCTAATTTGTGGTTATTCCCAAAATACCCCTCTAATTTCGAAACTTTCCGATATATGCCACCAAAAATTCCCAAAATACCCTTCAATTTCTTCAAATTTCCCAATGTACACCTTGCTTGGAAATTTATATGTGCTGGAAACAACATTTTTGTCTAACTATGTTTTCCCCATGACCGCCCAGGACATTTTATAACCTAGTAAACATATCTAAAAACAAAATTTTGAAGGTTTTTTGCAATTTTTCATAGGAAAATTGGTTCTTCCTCAATAGAGGATGATGTAACTAGGATTTGATATGGTATTGTGGTCTCTTAAGATGAAATTGCTCATCTTTTCTAGACACGGATGTCTCTACTTGTGACCGGATTAGTAAATAGTTTTGTCTACAAAACTTAAAAATAACTCTTCTTGTCATAAATATAAGTATATGCACAAATCAAGGCTAAACCATCCCAAATGATACAAGAGTATGTTAGGAATTTTTTAGATTTGAGGGGTACTTTGGGAATTTCCAACAAATTAGACACGTATTTTGGTAACTATATATGTTTAGACACGTATATGTGCTTGGTTTTTTGTTTGCTCGAAAAAACTTGCTCGGTGTTTGGTAAAACTCGTTTAAGGGAGTCAAACCTTTAGTATTAAGAAAGCAATCAAAGGACAATTTTGAATTCAAACAGGCAAAATTGCTAGTTTATTTGAATTCAAATTTTCTCCCCAAAATGAAATTTAAAATTTAGCGGCCAAAAGTATATCATGTAGCATACCTATGGAAAGAGCTCGACATGTAGATTCCAGATCTATAATCTCCACTCAAGTCGGACATCATATGTAGGAGTTATGGAAGGCCGAAAATCACAAAGTTTTCCACCCTCGTTTTGGGGGAAAAACTGCATCCTTTGACCATCCTTACACCTCTCTTACACACCCACCATTCTTGCACACATGGCATACATCTATTCGTCAAAATGTTAATCACCTTCATAATCACATGGCAAATAAAGAGGCCCTCCTAGACCCCATCCTCTTCCTAATGTGAAGATGATGATGTGTGAGCAATACATAAGGGGAAGATCGGAAACAAATTTTTCTCTGTCCAGGCCATAATGATCTTCCTCATTCACGAGTGCCAAGGAGGCCTGGACGTAGTGCTACCACACTTGCAGATCGGCGGGGTCCTCGCGGATGTGAAGGACCCCAAGCCCGCGCCCATTGACACATCCGCAGAGGAGAGGACGCTTGCCTTGACCTACCCTATAGTGATTCAAGGCCTCTTGAAGGCCTCTCCATCTGTCGGTTCATCCTCGGGGCCGCCAGAAGGAACCAGCACTTGGGATGCCATCCCTGAGGTAGAGATTACCCGTTTCTCCTCCATTGTAGTTGGTGGGGAGGAGTTTGTGTTTTTACATGATCTGGAGAAATCCTTTGAGCTTCACATGGATGAGTGTTTCCCCATCCTCGATGCCCATGGAAAGTTTGAGGTTGATACCACCACCTCCCATGACGATGATCTTGTACTGTCCATGGGGAATACTGTGACGGACACAATGGCGATCACATAAGCCGAGGTGGCAGCGGCCGAACAGGCCAAGGTCTCTGAGAAGGAGTTTGTGGCCGTGCAAGCCATGTGTTTGGCTAAATGCACAAGAGTGGATTCACCATCACCTGCTACAACACCTGTTTTGCTTGATCCAAAGGGGAAGTCAAGTGTGGATCTTTACTTGCACCCAGATGCTGAGGAGGAGGATCGTAGACAAGAGGTATAGATGCTCACTTAAATTTTATTGTTACAATTGATTTTGTTAATGTTATATTTCTCACAAATCCTATGTTTTGCAGGATGTTTTGGAGGTTGACGCCTAAGTGCAACGGTCAGGGGGGAGGAGGACGGCGTTTGGAACTCAAGCGGCACTTGCTCACTACCTCGGCACACTTCCGAATGGTGACATGGTGTTTGTGCATGCCGACTACTCCCCCAATGGATGCTACAACATTTTTGCCCTCCGTTCACTCTCCAAGGCCTTGTGCTTAACAACCCTTGCCCAATCGGCCAACCTTGTAGTGCTTGTAAAGAAAGATTTTGCAATATCCACTTTCTTGGGTGATGCCTTTTGGCTTAACCAATGCTCCTGCGACATTTAACCGGATGATGGACATGATTTTTTTTGAGAGGCGTCAACTTTCATGGGCGCCTCATTGCCCATGTCGGCATGAACCAAGTTGTAGGGGTTAATGACACCCAAGAAATTACAACCACTTTTCTTAGCAGGGAGCCACCCCAAAAGTCCAAGCGCCAGAAAATTGTAATTCAAAAGTTCCTAAAGCAAAAGCGGAATATCATGTAAAGCGTTGATTTCCTTAATGAATCTACTTTTTGGTGTCTATGACTCTCTCTTACTTGCAAGCTTTTGAATTTGTTATATGTTTGGCTTCCAATGTGTTTCTGAGAAGCACCGGTGCTTAGTGAATATGCAATTTTTGATGCATGCTGGGTTGGAAAGCATGTTGGCCAGCCAACTAGCTTGCATTAAATCATGGGGAAAGTTATTGATATGCCTACAAAAGGGCTTTGGAGGCCTCAAAATGGGTTGCCACAAGGGCGCGCATCTGGGTCTTCCATAAGCATATGGAAGGGGCAAATGCGCGCCCTTGTGGCAGCCCATTTTGGAGCATCGCAAGCCCTTTAAAAGTCTTATCAATACATTTCCCCATGAATTAAGACAAAATGGCTAACCAACATTCACTCCAACCATATATCCTTTCATAACCAAGCTGATGTACAAGCCCAGATAAATTTCAGTTGCAAAACCAAAACTAATTACATATATGTATGCTTCAAAAAATCTATGCTACATTGACTTAGTGGGGCATACACTTCCTGATGCATCCAGGCTATTTGAAGCATTGAAGCAAGGGAAATATCCTAAATGCAGGGAAAAAAATCCTGGAAAGCTTTGGAAAGACCTTGGCAGCCCCTAAAAATGGTTGCCACAAGGGCGCGCATTTGGTCCCTTCATCGGTCTGTGGAAGCACCAAATGCGCGCCATTGTGGCAGCCATTTTGGGGGCATTCCGAGTTAATTGCAAGGCTTTCGAAAAACTTTTACCATGCATTCAAGATATTTAAGTTGCATCAGTGCTTCACATAGCTTGGATGTATCAGGAATTGCATGCTTGACTTAGCCAAGGTGCTTAACGTAGGCAAGTTTTCCCAATGCCAAGCTTTAAGCTACATAAATATAAGAAGGTAGACAAAACATGGACCACTGCTACATTGCATGGTACACAATTAAAGCATTACAATGCACAAAGAGTAGAGTATACAATCAAAAGACACTTGTATTCAAATTCTTTCCAATCTTGGAAGTTCCGTAAAAACAAAAATGGTTTCATGACTAATTACAAGCTAATGCTCATGGCGCAAACGGCAAGCAAGCTGCATATCCTTGGGTATAATCGTTACACGCTTTCCATGGATGGCACATAGGTTCACATCCTCGAATATGCTAGTTAGATATTGCTATGCTGCCTCTTGGACTGCCTCTATGGCATGGCGCCCATCCGAAACTCAGTGTTGTACATTTGCAAAACCTCCCTACAAAGCCTTGCAAAAGGGGCCCTTCGAATCAAGAGCTCGGTGCTCTTCTGATAGTGGCGAATCTCCAAAAATGCACGGTTGTGCTTTTGCACCTTCTGAGGTCGACAGGGAGGTGCATTTGTTACACGAGTTGGAGCAGCTTGCTTCCTCTTCTTGTAGACAATGCTCTTTCTCTTTTTCGGCCGCACAGGCACCTCCAGCACCTCATATTCTGAGTCCACCTACTCTTCATCTGACTCATGCTCTTCACTATTCTGTGGATGTGATGGTGTGGGTCCACTCCCTTTAGAGAGTGTCTTACCTCCAATAGACATGTGAGTGGCATAAGTTTGTATTTCGACGCCAACCCATGGGGGATCATCATCTGTTTGCGTCTCTTCGGAGCCTTCTGACCGCTGCTTGTGGTTATTTATTTCTTTGCCTTGGTCGCTCTCATCCGTCGTGTTGCCCTCAAAATCGTTGGAGTTCTATGAATAGAAAACAAGGCGATGCTTCCTTCTCTCTTTTCCTGTTGTAGAGGGATGACCATGTTGATTTGAAGCTCCAGCTTCTTCTGTGTGGAGCTCACCTTGAACTTCTGAAGTTCCAGCTTCTTTTGCTGTAGCTGGGATTCGTTGTCCATCCAGGCCCTCTGGATATTCAATCCTTGCCGTTTGTTTTGTTCTTGCCATGGTAGCACCTAGTATGGAAAATGACAAAATGAGCGCCTTCAACCTTTAAATAGGGGTTTTTGGGATTTGGGCCCTTTCACACTATGCGGCCAATTAAGTGAAAAACTCAAATAAACCAATTGAATTTAACAAGTAAACTTAGATCATGCGGATGGCTGACGTGACACCCAAACGCTGCCATTTCGATCCTTAGTTGCATGCCAAGCCTCATGGCCCATGGCCGCTCGCAAGCGTTTCCACTTCTCGGATGCTGCAGTATGGGAGGCCTTGCGTAACTACTTTGCTAACATCGACTCTCTTTCCTTCTCAATAGTGCAAGTTCTCCCAAAGGTGTGCCTAAAAAACAAGTTAAACATCTCTTGGAGGTAGTTGGAGTGTGAACCACCACCACCATGTCGAGTATTCTTGAAGTAGACTCCTTTTGCTTGATAGTGGGACTTCTCCATGCCTTGTGTACTCCATATATCAAGCGAACCATAGCGGTCCATGTAGTATGCACCATGCGCCAATAGAAAAATTGCATTTTCAAACATTACATATCTATTAAATCCGTTAAAACAAACCATGTAGTGTGTAATCTTGCTTTCAGACCATCCGTCCTTAGTGGCCTTTGTGAACTCATAAAGCACCTTCTTGAACTCCTCTCACTGCTCAATGGTGGTGCTTGAAAGATTCATCAATTGCACAACCTTTTGAAAGGATGACCATACTAGCTTGCGTTGGTTAGCAACCTCCACATTAGGATTTTTGTCCGTCGTGCATGAACACAAATCTTTCCACAACTCCCACCGCTTCTCACTTGTTAGATTGACACTTGCCTTGTGTACTTGCATTGGAGACTTTGACATCTTCTTGAAAAATCGACGTGCCTTGGCTCCATTCATGGAAACCTTCTGTGCCACCTCATATGTCTTCTCCCTACAAGTCTCTGCTACAATGTTCACCCTTGATCGGTGACATCCAATCTCATTAAGGAGCGTCTCCACCCCCTGCAAGGAGTCTTTTGACCATTGAAGGGGCTTCATTGTGAAAGCATAATCAATGTGATGCTTTAGCATCCTATCAAATATTCGCATAAACGCATGCAATGTACAAAAGTGAACATTGTTGAGGGAGAAGGGAATAATGGGGTTCCACCCAGGATCTTTGCTATCTGGAATTGGAGCTGATCTCTTGAGACAGACAATTCCAGTGCTGAAAGAATTCAGCTATACTAGTGTGGGAAGATTTCAGATAGCAGACTGGACAGAAATCAGAGACTAGACTGAAATGTGGATACTGAAATAAGAATCAGACTTATGTACTGGAAATAAGGTTCAGATTCAGATTCAGATTACTGGACGAGAAGTAAGTATAACTGGAATATATGCCATGATTGGGATTACAGATCGAGACTACAGCGAGTATGATTACAGAGAGAAAATACAGCCGACAACACTGCCAATGATGTTCAAGTACAATTATAGCCAAAGCGCTAACCCAAGTGATAACAATTGCCAACCCGATAACAATGTAATGGGCCCTATTTATACACTTCAGGTTTACTGTGGTAATTACTCTAGTAATTACTAAGTAATTCGTTGCCCATATTCTGAGAATACGTTCTCACATAGTGACTATTCAGCCGTCTACATCCTTCCTTTCTTTATTGAATTTTGGCAAGATTCCAAAATTTTTGAAAAATTCCCTTGTCCGAATCTGATGTGAGACTGAAAAATCCATCGTCTAGTTCTGATGTTGGGATGCTAGCTTGACCACTAAGAGAATGGCCATTCAAAGATTACAAGTAGGAGTTCAAGAAGAACCAAGGATTGCGAGAGGCAACTGAAAAGGCCAAGGGGGAGCTCTCACCAGGCCAAGGTGGAGCTGTCATCTTTCCCTGCCTGCTGAGAAGAAAAGTCGCCATTGAATTCTGAGATGGAACTACCTAGTATCCTTCCATTGGACCGTCTTCCTTTTTCCTTTGCTCTTTGACCGAGACGGTGCCTGAGAATTCCCAACACCCGAATTCTCCTTTTGAATCAGTTGGTAAATGGCCTCCTTCTCAAGCTGATCCCGCCGGTCGGTGGTCATCTCTACCTCATAAGGCGTGAGAGAATGATAGGTTTTGGTGTCAGGATCATAGAGTGTACGCCTGCCCTTACTCAGTCTGGTTCTGGCCAGCTTATGACAATGCGAAGCAGTATGGATCCATCCTTCTGGAAGAGGCTGATTAGTTTTGACTCGAGCTTCGAAAAGAATCTCAGCCATCTCCCTGTACTGTGGTGCTAGACCCGGCTTTGCTGCAATGTATTTTTCAGGCAATTTGGAAGATTCGATCGTAAGTTGTAGCAACTGATTAGTAATCCTGGTCAATCCTCTGACTTGAATCTTCCACTGGCCCATACACAGCTGGATCCTATGCAGCTCCTCTTTCATTGCCTGAATGTCATTGATTTAGAGGGCATCGTTGAGCAACATCTACCAAGTCTTCCATTCTACAGTTGACCACTCATACCAATCCTGAAGCTCATCAGTAATTTTGAAGTATGTGAGACGATCAACTGGTTCTTGATGTTGAGGATACAGCACTGGAAAGAATCTTGGGAGCTCGGTTTCTCTTGCTGGAACAACATACAAGAGAACTGGAGAGTCATGCACAAATTCTAAGAAATTGAGAACAAACTGGTTCTCCTGCTACATCATCTTTCTGGTGACTCTCACTAGCTCGAACAATGTTCTAAGAGCAGTTGCTTGTGCCCCTACTGACATCCGCGTTTGAGATCCTCTGCTAGTGGTTGTCTGGTCCTCAAGAATGGCTTTGACTCTCTGATCCAAAACACCTCTGGCAGTTTGCATTTGTATCAAAAATTCCTTGAGTTGAACCCTAACATCCTTCATACAACGGTAAGTTGGTTTGTTACCCAGCAGAAGTTCCACTTCCAGAGCTAGGGAACGACAATCTACAGTAGACTGCCTTTGCCAGTGCGGGTTTACTACTCTTTCATCAGCATTGAGTATCCATTCAGGAACTGGTTCCAGTAGCTGGACTGTACTAGGATGCGCAGGTAGTCGGCAAGCTTCTTTATCCTGGAAAGCTGTTGATTTCCAATGTTCTACCATTTCCCTGGCTCCCACATATATTCTTTGAAATCTTTCCAAGTCAGTCCAGAGAGCATCATCCTCCAGATACTATGATGGAGGCCTGTTGATGTCTGAGTTGCCTATTCAAGGTAATGAGCTGCAGTGAATGCTAATGATCAACAACTAGTCCCTCATCCTGTACTTTCATTTTCCCTTTAGCATCTCTACTGAGATGGGACTGTTCAGTTGGCTGATTCCTAGTGTTACTGGGCTGCTTCTCTTCAGTCTGCTGATTACCCGACTGGTGCTCTTTGTCCTGTCCTTCCCACTGACCCTCATTCTAATCTGGCTGGTCTGGCTATGACTGGCCTCCTTCATTTGGCCCTGTCCCTCCAGTACCAGGTCAACCTTGAGTTTTTTGACTTCTTCTTCTAATCCAGCAGCCTCCACCAGTTGTCCCATACAACTGACAATGGTATTCCACGAAGACTGTATAAGGACTGAACATCTGTCTTTGACTGTGGTTGGATCAGAATCAATAGGCTCATATATTGCCACTGGAGCCACATAGGGTAGAGTTGCATAATCAGCTTTACTGAGCATAAGATGCCCTCTCAATTTTTGAGTCTGCATTTGCTGTAACTTATCCTGTTTTACCAGTTTGCAGAGGGTTACCAGTATCTGTAGGAACTCCACCAGGCCAATCTGAGAACGATGGACCTTTCCCTTTGTCCAATTGACTCGTGCCTTTGTCCCCTGACTGGTCTGTTATCTTCTCAACAGCGACTGGTTTGACATAATCTTTCCCAGACTCAGTAGCAACTGTACTTTTTACAACGGACTGGTCAGGCACAGTCATCTGAGCAGATTGCTGCTCAGTCTGACTCACTTCAGCTTTCTCAGTGCTTACTGCCTTGACCTAGATTTCTATTTGTTTCAAAAATTCACTGCTTTTAGTCAGTGTAATTTTTTGCTTCTTTGAACTGTCAGCTTCATCTGCAATTGCTTTTCTTTTCAGGTCGGTGGAAATTGCTTGACTATCTATTTCCTCGTCATCTGAGGACAGTTCAATTTTCTTTGGTTCAAAAATTGGCTTCTCACTCCAAGCCTACTTTTACCTGCTCATTAACATCTGCAGCAGTAGCCCAATACAGGAATTGCCAAACATACCAGGCCTTGAAAACAGTTTGAGATTTTAGCTTGGTAGTCTGCTGGAGTACATTATGCGAGAGTATTTGAAAAAGGTTGATATGGACTTGTGGATCCAGTATCTTGGCCAACAGCATAGCAAAAAAAAATTCGGATACATACGTTGGGTTGTTCTTAAGGCTCACAGCTTCAGCTACAAACCTGTAAGCAGCGGAGACTTCCAGTCGTGCTACTGGAACTCCTTGAGCACTGGCCTTGCGCTTTCGTCTAGCCGTTTCATCCTCCTTAAGAGCGATACTTATTTGTTGCGCAGTTGCCACAGAAGGTTTGGGCTCATTAGTCATCCGGAATGCAAATGCAATGGCTTCTGGTGTCACTGACACCTTCCGACTATTTACCATAGCACGACCACTTTCAGCATCAAAGGAATCAAGAACTTTCTTGATGATATCTGAATCAAAAGAAATCCTTGTAGATTGCAACACAACTCGAAGATCCCATAGTTGTAGCAGAGTCATTGCTTGGTTAGTAAATACATAACGCTGGATTTTACTGTATGGGAGAACGGGAAGGCTTGGGTTTCCTCAAGAGACTCTTGCATCTTCTCTTAGCATTTCTTTCTACCCATACACTGTGAGGTCGATGACGATGAAACAGGCGAAGGAGAAGATGATGACTTACTTGTCGTGTCGAAGCCGTTTCCTAGTGTTGCTAGCAAGACTATCTGACAGTCAACTATCTCTTCAGAGGTTGAAGTTTGCGGCTGTATTGAAGAAACCTCGAAGCTCGGAGATGGCGAATGGTTGATATGAGGAAAGCGTCGCGCAGGGGATTTATGAGGAAAAATGCTAACTTGCCTGACTGTTATATGTGTTCGCGCCATAAAAGCTCCACCACTCGCCGCTCCTAGACTTTTGTGTGTTGTTGCTGTCGTGGCAGACATGCATTGGACAAGACTGCGACCTATCCTTGTAATAATTACCACTGGCATACCATTTGACCATTGGCCACTTAAAAATTGGAAAGTGTGTCCATACTGGTTATGAACTGATTTCCACTCTAGCTGGACCATACTGGTACTAATTCTAAGGTCAGCCTGATCTGGTTCTTCTGGTACTGGTTCTGAAACTGGAACTGGTTGCACATGAAAAAGTCCAAAAATATCTGATTCAGGTATCTCTTGATCAGCAACCTCCAGTTTCTTAGTACCTTGTTCCGACCCAGATTCTCTGGTCTCAGAATAATAGAGCTTGATCTTTGCTCCATTATATACTCCCGGGAACATCAGTCCAGATAAATCTTTCGATCTGACTGTGCCATTGGAAAAGACCCAATCTACCTCAAAAGGTCCTGCCCAAGCAATCTTCAAGTTCGGCTTCTTTGGACCCAGTCTAGACTGATATAGAAGCACTAAGTCTCCTTTCTGGAATTCTCGAATTTTAATTCGGCGATCATGCCAGTGCTTCCTTCGTTGTTGAACAATTTCTTGTTCCAATATAGCCCTTTGCCTGAGTTCATCTAATTGCATCAGTTCATCCAGTCTCTTCTTAGAGATTATGGTTGAAGTCTATGGTTGAATTCTAATCCATACTTCACAGCCATTCTCAGACTGGGGATTACAAACTCCATAGGAACCACAGCTTCAGTACCATACACCATTCTGAATGGTGTCATTCCAGTAGTTACTTTATAAGTTGTCCTATAAGCCCATAGAACAGTCTGAAGTTTCAAATCCCACTGGTCTGGTTTCTTTTGCACCACCTTAGTGAGAATAGTCTTTATTGTCTTATTACTACTTTCAGCCTGTCCATTGCATCTGGGATAGTAAGGAGTAGATTTCCGATGCTTGATTGAAAGCATATCCAATAGGATTTCCATAGTGTCATCGATAAAATGTGTTCCTTGATCGGTCACAATCTCTACTGGACATCCATATCGGCAGACAATATTCTCAAACAGAAACCTTGCAGTTGACTTGGCTGTGTTGTCAGGAAGAGCCTTAGCTTCAACCCACTTGGTAACATAACAAGTAGCCATCACTATGTACTTGTTCTTCCTGGGAGTTACCTTTTTAAAAGATCCCATAAAATCCAATCCCCATTTCAGGAATACTCCCAATGGTTGTATTGGCATTAAGGGAGTCATATCTGCAGCTGTTGGTCGGCCCATTATTTGGCATATGTCACAAGTTTTACAGAAACTTCTGACATCATCAATCAGTGTTTGCCACCACAGACCAGCTTGCAGAATCTTCTTGTAGGTTACTTCGTTGGAAAAGTGTCCACTAGACTCACCATTATGCGCTTCTGAAATCACTTGCATTCTTCCTTCCATAGGGACACATCGTCGAAGTATACCGTCCACACCCAGTCGATAAAGTAATCCTCCTATGATAGTAAATTTCAGGATTTTTATGATCAGAGCTTTCTTCTGATTCTGCTTCCAATCCTCTAGAAAGGCACCTTCGGAAAGGAATTGATAAATATCATACCATTCAGGATCCACTGATTCTTGTGCCTCTAACTGAAATAAATCAGCATCTACTAGCTCATCTCTCAAGAGTGATTCTGAATATCCTTCCGTACTTCTTGAAAGAAAGTCAGCTCCATAGTGTTTTCGGCCAGGCTTATGAAAAATTCTGAATTCAAATTCCATCAGGAACATCATCCATATTATCAGCCTGCCTTGAATAATGATTTTGTTAATTAGGAACAGAAGAGCTTGATGGTCCACATAAAAATGGAATAACTTCCCCAACAGGTAATGCCTGAACTTTGTGGCGCTAAAAACCATTCCGAGAGCTTCTCTCTCAATAGTCGTATAGCCTTGTTCAGCCTGACTGAATCTGCGACTAGCAAAATAAACCAGATAGTCTGTTCTTCCATCTGGCTGAGCTCATATTGGCCCCATTGCCAATCCTGAAGCATCCACGTGTACGTGAAAAATAATACCCCAATTCGGCTGCCTAAGGACTGGTTTACTGGTAATGGCTTTTTTCCAATTTTGGAAACTCTCCTCACACTCAACAGCGCCACGAAGTTCAGGCATTACCTGTTGGGGAAGTTATTCCATTTTTATGTGGACCATTCCGAGAGCTTCTCTCTTAGTAGTCGTATAGCCTTGTTCAGCCTGACTGAATCTGCGACTAGCAAAATAAACCAGATAGTCTGTTCTTCCATCTAGCTGAGCTAATATTGCCCCCATTGCCAATCCTGAAGCATCCACGTGTACGTGAAAAATAATATCCCAATTCAGCTACCTAAGGACTGGTTTACTGGTAATGGCTTTTTTCAAATTCTGGAAACTCTCCTCACACTCAGCAGTCCAGTTGAACGTACTGGTCTTCTTTGTAAGCTCATATAGTGGTACTGCTTGAGAAGCAAACTTGTATACAAATCTTCTATAGAAATGCACATAACCCAAGAAAGAACTCAACTCTGAAGCAGTTCTGGGTGCTTTAGCTTGCTTGACACACTGTATTTTGTCATTGGCCATCTCTATTCCATTGCGGGAAACCACATGTCCCAGTAGCTGTCCCTTCCATACTAGAAAAACAGATTTGAATGGATTCAAACAAATCCTCTTCTCCTGATAGCGTTTAAAAACCATCTCTAGGAATAGAAGGTGTTGGTCCTCATCTGAATAGACAGTGAAGTCATCCATGAAAATGGCGAGGAACAGATGAAGAAATTCATTAAACATCTCCATCATACACCGCTGAAAAGTAGCTAGTGCATTGCACAGGCCAAAAGGCATCACCAGATACATGAAAGCTCCCCACTCAGTGATGAAAGTGGTCTTAGCTCTATCTTCAAGATCGATTTGTAACTGGTTATAGCCGCTATAACATCCATGAAGCTATACATCTCATACCCTGCGATCTCATCAAGCAACATATCAGTAAAAGGTAAGGGAAATAGATCCTTAATAGTCTGGGCATTTAGTTTCCTATAGTCAACACAAACTCTTAATTTCCCATTATTTTTAGGAACGACGACTATGGGAAATAGCCAATCACTGCTTGCTACTTCCGTAATGAACCCAACCTTGAGAAGATTATCAATCTCCTCCTTGACCTTCTTTGCATAATTGGGGTTCATCCGGTACCTTTGCAATCTTACTGGCCTAGCATCTGGTTTCAGTGGTATTCGGTGCTGATAGACTTCAGGATCTATTCTCTTCAAATCTGTATGTTCCCAGGCAAACACATCTTTATAGTTCTGGAACATTTCCCGTGCCTTTTCCTTCATTGCCGGTTTAAGGTGCTTGTTAACCTTGATCATCCTAGGATTTTCCTCTGATCCCAGGTTCCACTCTTCTACTTCCTGATCGTCTGGAAGCAACCAGTTTGGTCCGCCTCCTTTTCGTTTGGTCGATTCTTCAGCGTAGTCCCAGGATGGTCCATTCATTTCTGAATCATTATTCTGATCCAGTGGGTACTCTTTAGAACATAATGGTTTTTCTACTATACCAGTATCAGATGGTTCCTCCATCCCTCCAATTAGCTGAACTGTTCTTTCCCCTGCATTGACTTCGTAAAATGATTAGGAAATTGTCTCTTCTGCTTGTCAGCCTGCTCTTTGTTCAGCAAGACTGCATTTAAATCGATTTCTGCCAAAGGGAATATGTTCATAGCTGCTAGCATTGGCTCAATTTTCTTGGCTCTGTACTTCTGACACAACTCCTTCGGCCTCAATTCCTTTTTTCAGCTCCTGGTGTTGTTGGTCTGGATTTGGATTCTGCCATTGGCCCCTTCTATGGTCAAAGTTTGGTTTGCATAGTCATAAAAAGCATGTGTTGTTCTTAACCATGGGCGCCCTAGTAGCATTCCATATGCTCCCTGCACATCTAGGACTAGGAAACTGGTTTTGAATTTCTCCCTCCCAACTCTTATCTGCATGTTTTCAATCATACATGTCACCTATACGACTCTATGATCTTCCATTCTTACTTTGAATGGTGCTAGTTTCATATTAGTGATACCCATTCTTTGCTGAAGATGGGCTCCCATTATGTTGACTCCTGCCCCTCCATCCAGAATAACGCTTGAGAGGGGTTCCCACTGCTTCCTGACCTTGTAGTCTACCTGAATAAGTGGAACTTCATCATCCCGGACAGCCGTCAGGTCCACTGTTTTGGCCTCTGCTTCAGTCTTCCTGCGTTGTTGATAAAGTTGGCCACCTCAGGCAAGGTCTTTCTTATATCCTCCAGCTCTACAGTCAGCTTCTGGATTCTATCAAAAATTTTCACATGAATTTCTTCTCGCTCTTGGTCAGACAGATTGTCAGAGCTTGAAGAGCTGTTATCTTCACACTGCCACTCTTCTTTTGCAGTACTTCTACTCTTTCCATCCACTCCCATTTCATCAGCTAGTCCATGTACCACAGCCAGCATGGTCTCTGTCATGGCCGGTACTGACTGATCTTTATAAGTCGATTAGGCTGGTATCCTCTGAATGACTCTAGCTTCGGAACTTTCCGGCTACTCTGGCAGCTTCTTAGCTAAGTCCTCCGTGATTTTAGCTGCTAGTTCCCGCTGCTCTTGCCACTCATCTACCACCTTTTCTTTCCCTTTGGCCTTCCAAACTTCCCTTTGGTGAGCCCACTTGCTGCTGTTAGGATTGACTGGTACTTCTGAAATGTCTGGAATTTCTTCAATGACTACTCCCTTGCTCCTGGTAACCACCCTGACTGGAACTGGCTCTGGTGCCGTAGCCTCAGTAGCAGTCATTCCTAGTGCATCTAGACATTGGGCTGCAAAATGACCATACTTCCCACAAGTATAGCAATTCATGCTCCTGTTCTGGAAGTTGCCTCTTCCTCTTCCTCTGCCCATTCCTGGTTGGTATCTGCCACATCCTTGACCAGTACCACTGGTACCTGGTCTCTCCTCTTGAGCTACTTTGACTCGTTCTACCTTCACTGGTTCAGTGTAGGCAACCACTGACAGATCCTTTCCTCTCTTAAAATGGTGAATTCTGATGCCTCACACGCCCTTGAGGGCGTCTTTTTTTTTTTGCTTAGCAAGCGGCCATGCCCGTCTCCTTCTCAAGATTGCATGTGCATGCTTAACCAAAAGTAGTGGTCCACGACCCACCCCTCTTGCCTAGAATAACCTTGCTCTTGATACGAGTGTAATGACTAGGGGAGACTAGAGCCTGGAATCCACCTCGCACTATATAGGCCAAGCTCCTAGCCCCTTTGCCCTAGCTGGATTCCCTTTCCACATTGCCTAGTCCGGCCCTTGGCCCGTCCATGATTCCCTGGCCTTGCCATTGTCCTGACAGAGGGAATGCACTTGGTAGAGCCTCGGCCAATGATGGCAATGTGCAGAGCCTCGGGCGATAGATGCAATGGAGAAGACGATGGAAATGGGAAGAGCCTCGGGCGATGATAGGGCAGAGCCTAGCTGCAAAAGACGATGGAGAGGATTGGTTGGTGGGGGAGACAAAGACAGAGATAGCCCGCAAAAATTACTGCCCTTAATTTGCTATCATGGGTTGGCCACCACTCCTTCAATGCTCCTTGGTTCCCATGCTCCTTCGTGCCCATGCTCCTTCAAATCTCCTTAGTACCCAGTTCCAACAAGGCCATGCAAGGTGCAAAGGGCTTGGGGGCAAACAGGCTTAGCTCTCACCATATGGAAGCCTCCTTTGCAATGCACATTAGAGATAGTATTGATATTGATCGTGTAGAGGACAACAATCAAGCAATGGAGGGAATGCGCTGGGTAGAGCCTCGGGCGATGATGGCAATGTGCAGAGCCTCAAGTGATAGATGCAATGTAGAAGATGATGGAAATGGGCAGAGCCTAGCTGTAGAAGACGATGGAGAGGATTGGTTGGAGAGAGAGAGAGAGAGAGACCCCGAGCAAGTTACCCCCCTCTTTTTACTATCATGGGCTTGCCCACCACTCCTTCAATGCTCCTTGGTGCCCACACTCCTTCAAATCTCCTTGGTACCCAATTCTAGCGTGGCCATGCAAGGGCAAAGGGCTTGGGGGCAAACGGGCTTAGGTCTCGCCACGTGGGAGCCTCCTTTGCAATGCACATTAGAGATAGTATTGATATTGATCGTGTAGAGGACAACAAACCTTCCATGGCACACTGGCTTAGCTTCGATGATTAATTGTAGCCCAGAAATTGCGAGCTCGAGGCCAACCAGGGTTGTTGGCGATTGTTTTGAGTTAGGGAGCCTTCCGACTAATATAGTGAAGGGAATCTATGAAGTTTCGCTCTAATGCAAGAAGTAATTTTGGGTTCACAACATCCATCCCTACTCAACTTTTTGAATGCTGGACCAATCAGAATAAACACCCTTGCTCAAGGTGTTCACAATGCACAAGACAAGCTCGAGCCCGTGTCTACTTGACATGCTGACTCATAGACAACTGCCTAGAGGAGTGTACCGGTCTGGTCAAGCCTCCCAAGCTTGCTTGAGGGTTGGAAAAGGCAACCAGGGCCTATCAACATGCGTTTTGGCTCTGACAAGCAATGCGAAAAGGTTGTGCAGTGTGAATTGTAGGGGCTACCCGAGTTCATCCCCAAAGATATTGGAGGCGGAAAAGGTAGCCATGGCCTACACTTGCTGTGTGTGCAGTCTGAATGGAGCCTAAGTAGTTCCTTATTTTTAAAGATGTTTTTTGGGTTGATTATATCTCATTAGGTTCTCTTATGCATCTGAGGGGGGCAAGGAGGGCACATGGCACGTCAAGGGGGGAGATAGAGAGATGCAGAGTCCATACCTCAGGACCAACGGGACGGAGACATAGAGACTTTTTGCATCTTTTTTGTTGCAACGATACAATAGGACGAGTCTCTCTCTCTCTCTCTCTCTCTCTCTCTCTCTCTCTCTCGCGCAAGAGGTCCACGGAATGTGCAAAAGAGAGACAGACTCGCCTCAGGCAGAGCCACATGGATTGCGTAGGGTAGAGACATGGTGGCAAGAACGAGCTGAAGTTTCTTTTCGCTCAGCAAGGATCAGAGCTGCATAGGGAGACAGGGTAGGGAACGGTTTGTCAGTGACCATTCCCAGGAGTGTCAGCAACCACATGGTGGGGAGCTCGAAGCCATGGTGGGAGCCTCTCATTCCTTGGGAATGGTCACTCACAGACCATTCCCAGTCATCACAATCAAGGGGAGGAGGACCAACAATGAACAACATTTTGTTGACAAGCAACACAAGGCAATTGCAAACACGCCTTTTGAATGCTGATGTGGGTTCCTTTGATTGGTCATAAATTGCTGATTTTATCGAGTGCAGTGCATAACAGTACGAGCACTGACTTGGAGTGGTTTGATTTCACACTTATCAATTACGGGTGCTAACATGTCAGCTGTTGCATATATTTTGATTGGCTACAGCCTATCAGTAGCCTCTGAATATTCTTGGTTTTGATTTGGATGGCCCCCATTGATCTGCAGACTATCCACAAGGCTCTGACATTCCACCTGCTGAGCTGTCCAAGGTCTAGTGATTGGGTGTCGGGACACATTGCAATTCCGGCAAGGAAAGGTTGCAAAGTTTATGATTGTGATTGGCTTTGAGCATCACAGCGCCTTAGTGCTCACACTAGCTGAGCATAAGAGCTCTATCGATTTGAGCATCACAGTGCCTTTCCTTTTGCTTTAGAATTTCAAGATTCCTACAAATCTTGAGAACAAATTAATTATGTTTGTTGCTTTTGCTACATAGTGATGATCGTTGCATAGTGAGGATTGATTTCTTGCCCTTAGAGATTCTATTTAGGCCTTACAAACTAAGCCGGGGGTTTTGCTGGGGTGGTGCTTTTCAGAACATGCAAGTGATGGAGTTTCAGAGTCCTCCCTTCTGCGGCGGTATGACTTTTCTTGAAGCACTGTTATGCTAGGTGTTCTGTGTCTTGTGGTGGGTGGCTCCCCGTTTAGCCAATGTATGGTCTATTTCTGAGTTGCTACATCTTGAGGATGGCCTTTTATTGGGGTGGAAATCCATGGAAGGTCTATGGCAACCTTAAGTGTTGATACTCAGTATGGTCTGTTTGTATCTAGTGGGTAAGCCTGGAACTGATTTGGTTATTCTTTTTTACTCTCTTTGGCTCATTTTGAGCTTGGAGAGATTGTATGGTGTTAGTTTTAACATATTCTCAACCTCCACTAGCTGGTGGCGGTACCGGAAAAAAGTAATTTTACCAATTATATCATAATCATCATGGACCAAAGGTGTTCTCTAGATCTTAAAATATCTTTGCAGTCTCTTTCATGTTTAATTTTTTATGGCATTGGGCAATGGAAAGCCTTTGTCATGTTTAATTCTCCATGAATGGCACGCCAAACTTTTTTGGGGAAAACATATTGCAAGGGAGATAAGAACCTAACAAATGGAAAAGAAACATCTAAGGAAAGAAAATTATAAGCAGTAAGTAGGAAGCATAGAAAAAGTTGAAAGAAAGAAAAGAAAGATAGGCTCTCTAAGGCTCTAAGCATTTCTATGACCCCTTTCTGGAGGGAAGTTTCCAAACAAATTTATAACAAAGGTATTAAACATAATGGCCAATTTTGGGACTACAACAAGGTTTGTTGGAAAAGAATAGACCAACTAGCTAGTCAATTTAACCTCAATGGCAATGAAAGCTTGCTAATCAATAGAGCCCTGGAGCAACAGTTAAACAGGAGGTATTTCCTAGATGGTGATTCCAGATTTGAGTGGAAAGCCTAGCAATGGCTGAAGAACACACACTTTCTAAAGCCACAAACCAAGGGAGTGTACTTATCACTTATGTATTCGAAGCACTAGTTCTCTCCACTCAACAAACTATGGCGCAAGCAATGATCAGAGTCAAGATTGTAAACAATTTTGAAAAACATATGGCACCTGCATTGGCCGCATAGAATGAAGGTCTTTGTGTGGAAGGTGTTCTGGGGAGCCTTGTCAACTGGTGAGAAGGTTCTCACTAGGGGAATTGGTCCGGATCGCTCCCTTCAATTGATCCCGCTAGTCAAGGCCTCGCTCATCTTTTCAAGGAATGCCCAACATTTAGTGGTTTGGCAGGAAAAATTTGTGAATGGGTTCAAAAAACCTAGAAAATTGGTTTCTACAAGAATGATCTCTTCTTGGGAGGGAAAGTATATAAAAGTCAAGCGCTTCTTATAATTACACAAGTAGTGAGATTTTGCTACTTCAAACATCATGTATGGAAGGTAAGAAATTGCCGCATCTTTAAGAACGCCATTATAACAAATAAATTCTTAGAGATAATCCAAGAAAGCAGGGGGGCGATCATTGCCATTGGAAAGCAAACAAGATTTGATGAATGGAACAAGACCTTCAACATTGCTTCGACTAACATGCTAGGGTGAAGAAGCGGATTCCTCCCTTTCCTTGGGGTGGCTCCCTTGTCAGCCAATGTAGTTATGTCCCGTTATAGGTGTCATGGCTCGTCACAAGCAGGACAAAAAATTGTAATTTTTTTGGTTGTTTTAATATAATCCACTCACAATTGTGAGTTTTGCAAAAAAATAAATTGAAAGAAAATTATAAGCAGTAAGTAGGAAGCATAGAAAATGTTGAAAGTAGTATGTGCCGTAGCCCTTCTCGAGCAAAGTGAAAGTGGTCAATTCGTTTATGCTCCCTTTCATTGCCTTTGAGGATCCACTGGTAGCCAGATGCAACTAGAAAGAGTTCTTGAAACTGGTGAAAAGATTCTTGAGAAAAAAAAAACACTAAAGACTCGACACCCTAGCAATGGTCCGAATGGAATTCCGTGGCAGGATTTGTAGAGCAAGTTGGTATCAGGATCCTTAACCCTAGTACTCATGCAGAATCCCATTGTGCCAAGTTTCAGCCAAGTTTGTGGTGGCAATCTCGAAGCAAGTCCACGCTTGGGCTATTATGGTGAAGGCCACGATGGACAATGCCAAACTATGCTCACAAGGGAAAGGGTTGTAGAAGCACGACAAGGTGCTTGTCCCACAGTGGTCTAACCTGAAGCTTGGAGGCATAACGAATGAGCTAGTTCAGAAGTGTAACAGATCAACTGAGGCTTTGGAATGGGGAGAGATGTTACTTTCACAAGTCAATAACTCATTGGTTTTTTGTCTATCTAAGGCATGAAGCGTCCTTTTAAGCCTTTCTAGGGGGATGTGGCTAGAAAGATCAAATACAAAGGACTTCAATGACTGGGCGAATTTTGGGACAACAACCATAGAAGCTGGAAAGGAACCAACCAATTGGCCTCCCAGTTCCACCTTAGCGGGACTGAAACATCACTAGTCAATAGATCTTTAGAAAGGCTAGACAGTTGTTGGCTACTTGAGTATGAATCCAGACTTGAGTAGAAAGCATGGAGGTGTCCCACAAAAAATAATTTCCTAAAACCGCAAAACAAGGATGTATATAACACCCTTATGGTCTCACCGTATTGGTTTCTTTCCCTAAACAAACAGTGGGGCAATCTGAATCAAGATGGGCAATTGTAAAGAACATGTGGTACCCCCAGTGGTCAATTTGGATGAAGGTTCTTTTGTGGAAGTCCTTTTGGAAGCCTTACCTACCGGTGTGAAGATCCTAGCAAGAAGTAATGGATCAGATAGGTGCTCTCAATGCAGAATGACCAGTGAGGACCTCCCTCACTTGTTCGAGGAGTGTCTGGTTATTTGCGGCCTAGTAGCAAAGATTTGCAAGTGGGTGCAAAAGACTTGGACTATAGGGTTCTTTACTAGAACGATCTCTTCCTAAGTGGGAAGGTATTCAAGAGTCAAGTGTCACTTATCGGAGCATTAATTTTTAGACATTGCTACTTCAAACACGTATGGAAGGCCAAAAACTATCGGATCTTCAAGAACGCCATGAAAATAGCTAGATTCACAGAGATTATACAAAAAAGCAAGTAAGCAATCTTTGCCATTGGAAAACCGATGAGCTCTGATGAATGGAATAGGAAGATTGGTGCCACAACAATTGGTCAGTTGATGAGTCCTTATTCAGGTCGAGGTGTGGTCAGCTAAGACTCTCTCTGAAGCCCTTCTTAGTGTCTTGGAGTGACCTCCCTGTCAACCGATATATCTTGGTTGCTAGGAGATGTCATGGCTTGTCATGAGTATGACTAGAATTTGTAGTTTATTGGATTCACTACTATAATTCACTCACCATTGTGAGATTTTCCCAAAAAAAAAGGCTGAAAGAAGTCAAGGTGTGGGCAAGTTAAAACAATGAAGGCCCCTAGAGGCAATTATCCACTACAATATGAGAGTAGCCACGCAAATAGCTAACCATAGTGCATATGTGACTTGATCCTTAGCCTTGTAGGTTTGCACATACTTGTGTACCACCTTGTTTGTACATTTGTCCAAGTTATATCATATATAAGAACGCGTAGGGTTGTCCCCTTGGCTCTCTAAGGCTGGAAGCATCCTCCTAACCCCTTTTTGGAGGGAAGCAGTAATGGTTGGAAAGGAACGGACCAGCTGGAACTCCAATTTAACCTCAGTGGGGCGGAAAGATTACTGCTCAGCAAAGCCCTAGAACAACTTCTCAGGTGGTGTTTGCCAAAGTGTGAGTCCAAGTTTGAGTGGAAAGTGTGGCAATGGCCCAAGAATAGACATTTCCTTAAACCACAAACTAGGGAAGTGTACCTCTCACTTATGTTTTCGAAGGGCTGGTTCTCCCTGCTGAACAAGCAATGGGGCAAGTAGTGGCTGGAGTCAAGGTGGGAGACAATTGTGCGGAACATTTGGCACCCAAAGCGGCCGCATGGAATGAATGTTTTCTTATGGAATTTGTTATGGGAGCCCTATCAGTCGGATTGAATATTTGCATGAGGGGGATTGATCTGAAGAGATTCTGAAGACCTCCCCCACATTTTTAAGGAATGCTCGGCAATATGTGGCCTTGCAGGAAAGATTTGCAAATAGGTCCAAAAGACTTGGAAAATAGGATTTTTCAAGAATGATCTCTTCTTAGGAGGGAATGTGTTTAAGAGCCATGCTTTGCTCATCGCAACTCAAATTGTGAGATTTTGGTACTTTAAACATGCGTGGAAGGCAAGGAACTACCGGATCTTTGAGAACACGGTGGAAGTTGCTAGGTTCACGGAGATCATCCAAGAAAGAAAGGGGATTATCATCGCCATCGAGAAACACATGGACTCTGATGAGTGGCACATGAACTTGGATGATTGACTTGAATGGGCAATGATGAGGACCCATCCATTATCGTCGGGATGGCTCTCCTATCAGTCAATGTATCATTGATCAGTTGAAGATGTCATGGCTTTTGGCGAGCATGATAGGAATTTGTAATTCTATGATTTTTCTAATATAATCTACTCACCATTGTGAGTTTTGGAGAAAAAAAAGAACATGTAGGGTTTGCAATAATGGTGGAGAATAGGTAATGGGCTCCTGAGTGTAGGTTCTTAGCTATGGGTTTGTCTTGCGGTTTCTTCGGCAACGTCTCTCATAGGGTAGCAAGGAAGCATGACCGCTTGCAAGCCCGGGTGAGTGGGATAAGGGCTCTCATCATGTGCAGTTGAAGAGTTGCAAGTATTTTGGGCTGAGTCCCAAACCTCACGTACTCGCGTGCTTATTCTCTCACAAGGAGCGCGATAAGCTTAGTATCCTTTTGCTCGCTTAGTCTGATTTTTTCTCGCAAGGCCTGCATCCTATTCTCGGCGCTTCCATCTCCCGCACGCTGAATTTTCTTGCAAGGCATTTTTTGTTAGGGCTGCTATCTTATGAGCATCTATTTAGATATAGTAACCACTTCTTATATTAGGAGTATTTTTTTGTGAGAATAGTTTTTCGATGGCATTTGGACCACTTCCCACCAGAGCCCCCTATGGTGACAAAGTTTGCATGGAGCCAGTGTGATGGAGAACGCGCTTAAGCCGTTGAATGTCGAGGCAATGGCCGGGAATCGAGGGTCGACTAGAGACATACAACTTGAGACCATGCAGTTCGGACCTAAGGGAGGTGTACTTGAAAGCGATAAGTCTCTACAAGATGGTCACCTCAAGAGACCTACGCAAGGTGTGAGGAGTGGTGAATCTTACTAGGTCCCTACAATTGGGGAGAAGGCCTTCCAAGCATTGAAAAAAGTTTGGTGTAGGTGGTGGAAGTGGATAATGCACGTACGGTGTCAATCTTGTCGGCACTAGTCAAAAAGCAGTTGGTGGTAGTGGATAGTTCGTCGCTAGTATTTGGCTTTGTGGGCAGAATACCATCATAGATAGAGCTCATCAGATGGATTTCTAGTTTGGCAGTTCTCAACCAAGGCAAATTGATTGATTACATCCAATATTTGACCAAAGGTTTCTTCATTGTTGGGTTCAATGATCCCGTGGTGATTGACAAGGTCCTAGACAAAATCCTGTTGTACCTCAAACGCTCCCCAATGTGCGTCTTACCATGGAACCAGCCTTTGAATCATTTGAGGCCTTGGGTGGATTTTGTCAACTTGCCAGTCTGGTTGTGGACAACCTTGAAAACCTTGCTAGCTCCTTGCGTATCCCTTTGTTCGTATCAATGCACAAGAAGTTGGGAACAACGGAAAATAAAGTGTGCCTTTGCTAGGATACACGCAAACCTCCTCCAAAAAGCATGGTGATCAATGTAGGGGCAAGTCTGAAAGTGATTCCGCTTAGGTTTACTACATTTTTTGGAGCATGTTTTAAATGCAATGATTTTGGGCACTTTGCTAGAGACTTCCATCTGAATGTCTCTAGGGAAGGCAAAGAGGACAAAGCAGTAAAGGCACAAGCGAACGCACTCAAACAAATGACAGTCTCCAACATGGATGTTGAAGCTGCAAAGCATGGAGAAGATGAGAACAACAAGGATAATAAAGTGCTTGAGTTTGACAAGATGGCCACCCATAAGGACACTCCTCATAAGCATTTGACTGTTGAACCAGGTATCAATAGCCAAGCCTCACCTTGCTTGCAATTTGTTGCATTCCCTAGTATCAAACCTCCCATAAAGCCGCGTCAAAAAATTGTCTTGCCCACAACCCCCCCGATCGGTGGACGAGGGCTGGCAGCGAACGAAAACATTGGTGCAAAGCAACTTCCACTGCAAGGAGAATACCACAGATCATCAAGAATCCCCCATCAATAAAGTCGATGTTTTTGACGTGCTTCAGGATAGGAATCTGAAGGGTTTTCTTACCTCAGAGCTATCCGCCTCTGAATTAAATGGGGTAGAGGAGGACATCACATGAGAGGCGGCAAAGCATGGTTCAAAGCATGGTTCTTCAGATGTGGAGGAGTTTGTACCAGTCTCCCCCTAATGGAAGACTTACATATTCAGTCTTGTAATGTGAAAGGAATAAATTCTACAAAGAAAAGCACTCTCTTCTGAGAGGAAGTAAAAAAAGCAACTATGAATTGTTGGATAATTCAGGAACACCACCGTGATGCTTCTTGCTTTAGGAAGCAAGCTTTAGGTAATAAGTAGGTGTTCTATGGAGATGGAGCTCTGGGATTTAGTGGGTGCTCTCCATTTTTTACAGGGAGTTGGAGCCTGAGGTTGTGTTTAACCATGCCTCAGGTAGAGTCCTTGGGGTGAGGATCAAGTGGGTGAAGTCGCGGAGCGGAGCGTGGGTCGACTCTCTCTCTCTCACACACACACAGCTTACACAGTACACAGTACGCAGAGATCTGTTAGAAGGGTTATCCCCCAAATCCTTAGTATTCACAAAGAATATGTTAGTATATACAAAGAGTTAGAGGTAAGTGAGTTAGGCGGGCGGCCGGCCATATCCGCATAAGAGGCCACTTGGGCTTTAATCCCAACAACCTCCCACTTAAAGTCCAATGTGGCACTTTAAGTAACTGTAAATCTATGAACATAAATGTACAAAGATTTACATGGCTGCCATCTATCCAATGCCCAATAACTCATGACAATGCACAAAGCCCTCTCCTGGAAGTCCCTTTGTGAGTAGATCAGCAGGATTGTCCTTGGTGTGGATCTTCAGCAGTTGTATCTGCTTGTCTTCAAGTACTTCCCTAATGAAGTGATACTTCACATCAATATGCTTAGTCTTCGAATGGAACACTGGATTCTTTGCCAATTGTATAGCACTTTGACTATCACAATATAACTCTGGCATATCTGCATTGATTCCCAAGTCTGCAACTAATCTACCAAGCCAAATAGCTTCTTTGCATGCCTCATTTGCTGCAACATACTCAGCTTCTGTAGTAGACTGCGTAACACAATCTTGTAATCGAGATCGCCATGATATGGCACCTCCAGCCAATGTAAAGACATAGCCTGATGTAGATCTCCTTTTATCCAAGTCTCCTGCATAATCTGAGTCAGTGTATCCTCTGACACTCAAATCCTGACTACCATAGCATATGCGCATACTCTTTGTATGTTTTAAGTATCTCATGATACCTTTCACTGCCTCCCAATGTTTCTTGCCGGGATTTGACATATATCTGCTAACCACTCCCACTGCAAATGCAATATCCGGACGTGTAGCAATCATTGCATACATCAAACTACCCACTGCAGACGCATATGGAATCTTATCCATTTCAGCCTTTTCTTCCTCAGACACAGGACAATCTTGTTTGCTAAGTTTCACATATGGTGGCAATGGAACACTCAATGCCTTTCCCTTCTCCATATTGAAACGTTGCAAAACCTTGTCAATATACTCTGTTTGAGATAACCAAATCAACTTCTTTGATCTGTCTCTCTCAATGCGCATACCAAGTATATGACTTGCCTCACCCATGTCTTTCATGTCAAACGATTTTGCCATCTTTGACTTCAAAGCTGAAATTTCTTCCAAGTGTTTGCCAGCAATCAACATGTCATCCACATACAAAATAAGGATCAGCCAACTGCCATCCTTAGCCTTCTTTGTATATAGACAGTGATCGAACTCACTACGTTTGTAGCCTTGAGAAAGCATAAACTGGTGGAACTTATGGTACCATGCCCTCGGTGATTGTTTTAAGCCATAAAGACTCTTTAACAACTGGCATACCAAATGTTCCATGCCTTTCTCAACAAACCCTTCTGGCTGTTGCATGTAAATTTCCACATCTAAATCACCATGCAAGAACGCTGTCTTGACATCCATTTGGTGCAACACCAAATCCAATATAGCAACCAATGCAAGAAAGCATCTCAATGTAGTCATCTTGACCACTGGAGAGAAGACTTCATCAAAGTCAATGCCTTGTTCTTGCTTAAAGCCCTTGGCAACAAGCCTTGCTTTGTACTTTGGCTGACTATCATGAGCGGTGATCTTATACCTGTAAACCCATTTACAAGGTAGAGCCTTTTTGCCCTGTGGTAATTTAACCAACTTCCATGTATGGTTTTTATGCAGAGCTGTCATCTCTGACTGCATGGCCAACTGCCATTTTTTCGAGTCAACCACTTGTAATGCTTCCTTGTAACAAGATGGTTCTCCGCAATCTGTGAGCATGACATAATTTAGAGATGGCACATAACGATCAGGTGGTTTGGAGACACGCTCAGAACGTCTCACCACAACTGATTCTGCCTCTCTAGCCACTATAGGCTGTTCCTGAGCCTGACCATGCTGTCTTGATGTGCTAGCACTAGGTCCATCTTCCCTGAAGACAACTCTTCTGATCTCCTCTGTCTTCTCTGGCTTAGCGTGAAACTTGGCTTCATTGAAATGCACATCATTGCTACGAATAAGCTTTTTGGACTCAGGATCCCAAAGCCGGTAACCCATCTCGCCCGATTCTCCGTAGCCAAGAAATATACACTTCTTGCTCTTTGGTTCTAACTTATTTCTGAACTCCTTAGGAATATGGCTATAAGCTTCACAACCAAAGACTCTGAGATGCTTATACGAAGGTGCCTTGCCTGTCCATAGCATCTCGGCCACTGCACTCTTATCCAGAACCCTACTAGGAGACCTGTTGATCAAATGGACTGCTGTAGCCACTGCTTCCGCCCAAAATCCATCAGGCAACTCAGCATTTGACAACATGCTTCTGACCTTCTCTTGTATGGTCCTATTCATACGTTCTGCAACCCCATTCTGTGAAGGATTATATGGTGCAGTAAGCTCCCGCTTAATCCCTTTTGCTTCACAAAAGTCTTGAAAAGCTTTGGAAACGTACTCTCCACCATTGTCAGTTCTCAAGCACTTCAGCTTCTGACCACTCTGATTCTCCACCAGCTGCAAGAATGTCTTAAAGACCTTGAGCACCTCATCCTTGTGCTTCAAGAAGTAAACCCATACTTTGCGAGAATAGTCATCTATGAATGTACAAAAGTACGCTGCTCCCCCTAGTGACAAACTAGGCATTGGTCCGCATAGGTCACTGTGTACAAGAGCTAACCGTTCGTCCCTACGATTCCTCTTTGATCTGTGCGGTTCCTGTGTTTGCTTACCATAAACACAATGCTCACAAAACTCGAAATCTTGAAATGAAAATCCAGGCAAATAACCATAATGAGAAAGTATTTCCATTCCTCTTTTTGACATATGTCCCAACCTACGATGCCACAGTGACACACTTGGCTGCTCAATCACATTAATTACATGGTTTTTAACCTCTGAAACATGTAAAGTGTACAGAGTTCCTGACTTGCTGCCATGTGCTACAGTCATCGAACCTTTGGAGATCTTCCAAGCGCTGTTCCCAAAAACTGTCACATAACCCGCATCATCCAACTTCCCTGTACTAATCAAGCTCTTTCGGATTGCTGGAACATGTCTGACATTCTTGAGCCATAAAGAAGAGCCATTCTGAAACTTCAACTGCACATCTCCCACTCCAAGTATGTCACAAACCTGCTCATTGCCAAGTCTGACATAGTCTTTAGTAGCCACATATGATGTAAACCACTCTTTGTGCGGAGAAACATGTAAAGATGCCCCTGAGTCGATAATCCAATCACTCATAGCATGTCCATCCTCTGCAGTCAAGAAAACAGAATCAAGATTGCTTGTAAGGAAGATGTCACCAGCTGCTATACCAGAATCACTGTCTGAACCAGATCCTGTGACATTCACCTCTTCAATCTTCACTGAACTCTTCTTTTCATCTTGCTCAGAACTCTTTGTTTTGCCTTTTTCTTGTTTCCACTTCGTACAGTCTCGCTTCATGTGACCCTTCTTGCCACAATGGTAGCATTCTATGTCATCCTTTGACTTCGAATCACGAGACTTACTTCGGTTTTGTGCCTTCTTACCCTTCTTCTCTTTAAACTGTTGTCTCCCTCGAACGACCAAAGCGCTATTGCCTTTGCCTTTGTCAATGTTCTTCCTGTTCACTTCCTCTATGAGCAAGCTGCCTTCTACATTGGCACTTGTAAGACCTTCTGGCGCGACAGAATTACTTAACGCTGTACGAAAAGTATCCCAACTGTCTGGCAAAGTGATTAAGAGAAACATAGCCTTCACTGAATCTGGAAAGACTATCTCCTGTGCTGTTAACTGGCTGAAAATTGAGTGAAATTCATTCAGATGATTTGACATGGCTGTCCCTTCCTTCATCTTCAAATCCACCAATTTCTTGAGCCAGTAAATCTGAGAAGCAGCACTTTGTTTCTCGTACATATCACATAGCTTTTGCCATACGCCATACGCTGTAGTCTCTTCTGCTACGTTGAAGTAAACATTTTCTGCCAGTGTCAGCATGATTGTGGAACAAGCTAACTCGTCAAGCTCTTCCCACTCATCTTCAGCCATAAATTCTGGTCTCTCCCCTTTGAGCTTCAGTGGCTTCACTTGTTTTTTCTGCACCAAAACCTGCCAAATCTGCTTCTTCCAGAATGGAAAGTTTGTGCCATCCAGCTTCTTTATGTTGTAAAGAGTCTCACTGTGAGAAGATGCCATATCTGCCAAACTGTTTACTCCTGAGAAAAATCCGGCAGAGTTTCCCCTGTAAACTGGCCTCTGTACACAGTAAACAAGCTGTAATTAACAAGCTGAACACCTCTCCTCAGGAACTGTCAGTATTTTGAAAATTTTTGACAGAGTCTCCCCTGTAAACTGAGCTCTGGGAACCAAAAGATAGCTCAAGAAACAATCATAAATAGCTGACCAATGACAAATCTAAAAAATCCCTGTAATATGCTGTCCTGTAAGCATACACTGTCTCCTCTCTGGGCGATGACAGAACCTGTATCTGTCTCAAGACTGAGCCCTGAACAATGCCTCAACGGCCTGACGCATAAGATGCAATCCAGTGTCTACACAAAGTCATACATCCTAAGGGATAAAAGTCGCCGAAGAGGATGCGTGTAGAGGGGAACTCCAGCAACCTAATCCACCTCACACTGGGTAACCCAGCCCCCAGTGCTTGGCTTCAAAAAACCTCACACACGACCCTCTCAGATGGCTCAGCAAACTGCCCAGAACTAGCATACATCCTATAATAGACCAATCACTGTCCTATGACCGCTGCGGCGGTCTGTCTGCTAGCGTGACTCACAACTAGCAGACCCACAATCACAGTACATCAATCTGCAATACATGCCAGTGGTGTCAAGCCGTCGTATGGCCACACCTCCCCTGGAACCTGGCAAGCACAAGAAGTAGCAATGCAGACTGCAATATATATATCTGATGATATATATGTGTACCTGGTCTATAGATAATGCTCTGAAGACGAATAAGTGATGTATGTCGATGTCGATATTGATGTCGACCACCTCCTGCTTGCCAATCTACACAAGACGGATTTCTTTGCGGCTGAAATCTATCTTCTGCTGTAGTGCTCAGAACGAAATTCTGAGGGCATAAACGGCTTCGAAAGGGGGGTAAAAACCCCAGGTCGCCTGGTGGAAACGCTTCCGGAACGCCGAGTGTGAATTTTCGAACTCCGGATCCAGAATCTGCCGGAAAAGTGCGCGCGCGCGCGATTGCGCAAATCCGCACTGAACCAAGGCTCTGATACCAATTGAAGTCGCGGAGCGGAGCGTGGGTCGACTCTCTCTCTCTCACACACACACAGCTTACACAGTACACAGTACGCAGAGATCTGTTAGAAGGGTTATCCCCCAAATCCTTAGTATTCACAAAGAATATGTTAGTATATACAAAGAGTTAGAGGTAAGTGAGTTAGGCGGGCGGCCGGCCATATCCGCATAAGAGGCCACTTGGGCTTTAATCCCAACAGTGGGCATGCCATTCCTTCACCATTATCAACATCTATGCTCCCTGTGATGCTAAGGGGAGAGCCAAAGTTTGGGTGGCTCTTAGGGATCAACCTATCGAAGGTGATTGGTGCATCATGGGAGACTTCAACATGGTTGAAGCTCGCAAGAGCAAGATGGGATCGACTAGTCTCTTGGCTGCATCTGTAAAATCTAAAAGGCAGGCACTCTGGGAGTGGGCGTTGCTCGATCTGTGGAATGCGGGTCCATGGAGTAGCTCTCCTGGAATGACATACACAAGCCTCCAATATGCCAACATGGCGTCCCAGCTAGATAGATGTTATGTCTCCCATCAAGTTGAATGGCTTCCCTCATCAAGCTGATTGGTTTCCCTCATCTACCTCCAAAAGTATGTCAGATCCGTTTCCTCTTAACCTACACATAGCTAGGGCCAGTAAAGTCGCATGTTCCCCAAAGTGGAAGAAGAAAAAGTTAGCCTCAGGGAATCATCTCTTTAAGGACCCTTTTTTAAGGTCGTTAGCTCAGACAGCCCTGTGCAAATCAAGGCAAGCTGTAGGAGCCGTTGACCCTCAAGCCTGGCCCTCTCTGGTGCGTAGAATCCAATCCACCATAAAACAAGAAAGGCCAAAAGTGTAAAAGGCTCGAGAGGATGCAAACAGGGAGCTAAAGGAAGAGGTGGAGGAGCTAGACAAAAGAAAGCAAGAAGGAATAGATCTTTAGGAAGAGCACAAAAGACGGCTGGAGGCCAAAGCATGTCTAGCTAATTTGCAAGCTCAAGAGAATGATAAGACCCGTCTACTGGCTAGAGAGCTTTCCCTCAAACCCCATCCCACTAGCCAGGCACATTTCTTCAAAGCTCTCAAAGTTAGAAGAAGAAGGGACTACATTACAACAATTACTAACGAGAGGGGGAATGTTGTAAGAGACCAAAATGCTATGACCAAGCTCATGCTCAACCATCTCAGTCAAATTATTGGTCAACCGAAAGACTGCGCTAAGGGGATTGGGGAGGCTAGAGCCTTGCTACTTGGTACGGTTAATTGTGACCTACTACCTACTGAAGCAAAAGCTTTGGAGAGGCCCATCTCTGGCTAAGTCAAAAATGCTAAGAAGAGCCATTGAGATTTATCAACTTTTTGCCTCTGCCTCTGGCTCAATGTGCAGTATTGAGAAATCTAAACTGATATCTCTCTCAAAAAGTGACATCTACGACGCTGCGGAATGTTCTGGAGAGGTTATAGGCAAGGGCACTGTGTTCACGCACCTAGGTGCTCCACTTGGGGTGGGCATTATAGATAACAGAGAGTTGACTGGATCTTGAACAAATTTAACAACAAAATGAGAAGATGGAAGTTTGTGCTCCTCCCCTTCCATAGTAGAGCCACGGTGATCAATGCTTTCATGATACCATACATTTCATTTGTATCGCCGTTGCTAAAAATGAGTAAATCTAATGTAAAGAAATCTTGAAGCCTATCAAGCAGTTTTTATGGAAAAGCAACATTAAATCCACAACCCCTTACCAATGGGGGAGATGGGAATGGGTAGAAAGACCTAAGAATCAGGGCAGAATCGGAATTATTGACCCAATGGTGCATGCAGAAGCTTTGTGTGCCAAACTCGTTGTCTCTTTGACGAACTAGAAACAGGAGTGGGCTATTGTGACATGGGATATGATAAACAACGCAAAGCTTTCCTCAAAAGGGGACATATGGAAGATGGCCACTATGCCAGACAAGATTCTTGCACCTTGTTGGACATCCCTCAAGCTTGTTGGTGGCTGCACAGGGGAACTAGCATGGAAGTGTAACAAAAGAAGCCTCAACTCTGGAATGGGGAGAGAATTTCAGATACTTCAAGGATTCCTCCCACAGCTGGTCCCCCTAGCTCTCCAAACTTGGAAGGGGCTCCTTGCACTCCTTTTGCAGGGAAGTTGCATGGCAAGTGAACAAAAAAGGCATCTCTAAGATTTCGCATCTCTGGGGTGATAGAAGCTTTTGTTGGAAGGGTGTGGAGCTCATGGTGATGGAACATAAATTGGGGATTTACGAAAGGCTTCTAATTAGTAGACTCTTGGAAGTGCTAGCATCCTCATTTCCTTCTGTTTGTAGATCAAAAATAGATTAAAGAGCCTGCCATTGGCTGAAAGACAAAGTGTTCTTGCTTCCCAAGACCCGGAGTACATATAATGTGTTGGTGTACAAAGCTAATTGGTTTGCCCCACTCAAAAAAATCTGGAAGAAAATCTAGTCAGAAGAATGTTGGCAAAAGAGGGTTACTACCATTCGGGAGACTAAAGGGCTGGATTACGTAAAGGTATTCATCTGGAAGGTGCTCTAGGGAGCTTTTCCCATTGGGATAAAGGTACAATCTAGAGGGTTTGGCTTTGGCACTTGCTCAGGATGCAAGTCAGTCTCAGAAGACCCCCTTCATCTGTTCAGCAAGTGCTCGGAGGGCGTGGTATTCAAAGCCATGCCGTCTTCGTATGCACTCAAATGATCAAATTTTGCTACCTGAACCAAGTATGGAAGTCCAGGAACCTTCGAGTCTTTGAGGACAAACTGGAGGTAGCTCTCTTTGATGATATTGTGCGATTGAGTACTGAGCTCATTCACATGGTAGGTGCAAGAAGATGGGTAGTTGCCAAAGATGAAGGATGCATGCATGCTTTGAGCTATTTAGAATAGTCAAGAGGGTAGGAGTAACACATATGGTAGGCTTTTTCTGTGTACAAGTCTCTAATGGAACCCTAGCCCTCTCAAGGCACATGTAGTGCTTGAGGGCAGTTTATTCTTATCGGGTTGATATAAATTCTCTCAAGTGACGATTGTGAGTATGGAAAAATAAAAGAAAAACGAACACGCATCTAAAGGTATGGGCACCGGAGAAGTTGAAGCTCTTATGAGCACCAACAAAAACAAGAAGCAAAAAAGAGAATCCGGTGAAAGGATTATAAATGAGGACTACATGAGACATAGATGCCATATGTATATAAGCAATTGGTCATATTTTCTCGGGAATGAAGTAGCTATGAACATGTGTTTCCAGTTAGACCCTAAACCGACCATATGCGAATGAGTTCCAAATTTTGTTTGATATAAATCATTAATTTCAATCAATTTCTACTTATTTTTTTTATCGCGTGAGCACTATTTTCCACAAGCTCAAAAGTCATCTAATTAGAATTCTTCCATCAATAAAACTAATTAAAACTAATGCAAATAGGTCCTTTGATTAGATGGTATCTACCTAGATGCTTTTTGGTTGAATAGAAGCAAAAGGTTTTGAGGGGAAAAGAAGCATAGAGATGGAGTAACATGGAAGGGAGAGAGAGAAATAGAGAGGATTTGCGAACGCGAGGGCAATGCGTGACAGAGATGTTTCCAGTGCGATTAGGATGCGAAGAGATCAGAGGGATGCCATTCGGGTGGTGAAAGCATGAGAGGGGGAGTGTTGGTCTCTCTGATCGCGAACGCACTATTTGATGTTGAAGGCGCAGAGAGAGAGAGAGAGAGAGAGAGAGAGAGAGAGAGAGAGCGCCATCCTGTGTTCCTTACGCTCAATGGGAGCACGTTGGAACTCAGCTAGATGCGAGATGTCGTTAACTCTCCTGGCTTGAGAGTCACCCTTATGGGGTACCCTCTTATGGGGCAGGGCTTCGTACGGATCCCCTCTCTCAAGGGGATCTGCAGAGGGTGCAGGCGGGTCTGGGCTTCCTCACGAGCGCACAGAGATGCCATGGAGGACAAAGCACCTTGAGAGAAAGGGAGGGACGCCTAGTGTGTGCGGGAATGCAGAGAGAGAGAGAGAGAAGACAAAAAAAATTATGTGCTTCGATGGGTGATGATGGTGTGAATTCATAGCAGGCAAGGACGCAGGGCATTGGCATTTTTTTACCTTGCATTTAGATTGTCATTGCAGGATTGGGAACTTGCAACGCAGACACGACCAGAGTAGGGAGCTGGAGAGTGTTTTGCTGATGCAATGCAAGCCAGGTACGGAAATATAGAGAGTTTGTGCGAAGGGAATGGCGGCGGAGGCAGAGAGAGAGAGAGAGAGATGGTGTGCAAGGAGAAGCTTTGCGCGAAGAAGCCATGGCGGGTGGCCCCGGTGGGGGGGGGGGGACCTCGTTGATAATGAACACGGGGTCGCCTCGAGGGATCAACGGCGCCACCGTTGATCTCGACGAGCGTGACCTAAAAGATTTAGCGCCCCTACGCAATACTCGCTAGTCGAGCCCCAGACTTCACCCTCGGTCTTCGGGGCTCTATCCAACTCGCCTAACACACATCCGTGCACATGATGCGAGTCTGCGCATATATAAAGCCTGCGCCCTTGCTACGGATATCCAACGGTCTAAAATCCATGCGATGCCGATCGCGCGCCCTTGCCGTAGATCCCATGAGCGTGACCACGTGTCACTTATAAAGGGAGGGGGGGTTTTGGGGGGGGGGGGGGGGGGGATAGACTGATGGCGACGGTGCCTCTTTTTGGGGAGATAGACTGATGGCGACGATGCCTCTTTTTTCCTTTGGGATTGAAAGATTCCGTCGGAATCTGAGAGATTTTAATGGGTTCTAACATTTTGGACCCAATACTAAAAATACTTTAGTATGTTGTCCCAACCTTTTTTTCATTTCTTTTAAGAAGAATCACAGAAGATACTTCCCCAAAACTTGAGGCTAAAGGGGGGGGGGGGGGGCACGTGGAGAGAGAGAGAGAGGGAGATGCCAGCTAGGAGGTCGAATACGAGCAAATAGGGAACATCAATACCAGGCATCTGCTCGCGAAGCTCGCAATTTTGGATCTGGTGAGAAGAGACACCAGGTTGGTCGTCACCATCGCAACAAAGCAGGAGCGGACGGAAGGGTATGGAAGCGATGACACATATCGTGTAGTGCAGGGCAAGGCCGCCACGACGTTGTGCAGGAGATAACGGACAAAATGATGCAGAAGAGGAGGAGATCATGGGCAAAGATCCGAGGAGGGTAGCGCAGGGATTGTGAAGGGCGGGCCTCGCATGCAATAGCTCTCTCTCTCTCTCTCTCTCATACATGTCCAAGCCATCGAAGGCTAGACTGGCGGTGTATTGAAGGGAAGACGGAGCAGGTTACAATGCGTATGGCACAGACAAAAGCAAGAAGATAGACGCATGCCTGTGTGATGGTCGCGAGCAGAGCAAAGGTCTCCATGGCGTCTCATTTTGCAACGAAGGTTTGGGTGACATGGCATGGAACTTTTCCCTTTCGACTCTCGGCAACAGAAGGAATCTTCCCTTCTAATTAATTAATGAAAGTGCAATGTACCCAGTATGTTCCCCATACGTTATGTTCACCAAAAGTTGGAACCATTTGTTTAGGCTGAATCACAAGGAGATGTCGTTTGGTGAAAAAGGGGAAGGTGAGGGAGGAGAAGGCAACAGTTAATGATTTGCTTGGAAACTGAAGTAGAGCAAATGTACACTCGCTCGTGGTACCCCCCACACGGGAGGGGGTAGATCAAGGAATCTGACCACACCATGTGGTGGTCACACGTGAAGAGTGAGGTAATTGTTATTTTGGAAGGGGTAGGGAATGGTCATTTAATGACCATTCCCCATAATATTGACGATCCCATGGCGACCGACGGAGGTCGGGAGCCATGGTGGGAGTCAATATTATGGGATGACCATTCGCACCCTTCAAGGTCTAGGGGAAGGGGGCCAAAACGTGTGCAAGAGACAGAAGCAGTTTGCTGACAGTAAGCGGGGCAGGAAGTGAGGTTCGTTTGTCAGGATGGGGCTCCTTGCACACAGTGCCTCCTTGCATGACGATGCATTTGCTTGCTTGAACGTCAATGCGAGCCGAATCCCGAGGGATGGGGGAGGGAGTGTCGTGCATCAAGTCTAAGCTGGGACAAAAGCCAAGGCAGGAGATAGTAGTGTGATGGTGCGGGACTGTGTGCCCGCCCAAAGTGTGTAGGACTGATCTTTAATAAGAAGACATATTGGGTGATTGGGATTAATTAGTGAGAGTTTTGCTGCCATCATTTTTTATGAGCACTGATGTGTCAAGCTGTGGTTTAATTACTGATGCTGATGTGCCATTTTGTGGATGGCAGAGCCAAATGTGCTGACTGTTCTCATTACGTGTGCTGAGTTGTCGTAGATCTAACGACTCTTCAAAAACATTATTATTAGTCATATGCAGCAAATGGACGGCTCAGATAGCCTGTCCCCTGACCTTAGACCTTGACGGGGGGGGGGGGGGGGGGGGGGTAGAGCAAGTGCACCTCAAAGAGGTGTAGTTGGCTCATGAGTCACCCCACTTGTGTAAGACTTTATGAATCTTTTTGGGAGTCTGTAAAAGTGCATAGTAAAATGTGAACTTCTTTTAGTTTTTCCAACTCCATGTTGTGGACTCTCTTCTTCCCCATGTGTAGCTTTCATTTCCCTCAACCCCAGAACATGGAAGAAAATGAATAAACTAATTTTTTATTCTTCAACTTTAAGCCTTGTCTTTTCTTCCCAATTAAATCTTTAACAAGAAGATTTGGCTTGCAGCTTTTTGAACGTCCTTGTCTTTCTTGAACGTCCTTGTCTTTCCTTTTTTTGTTTCAGTGAAAAACTCAACACACACATACACTTTCTCTCTCTCAAAATTTTTTATTGTGAAAACAATCCAAGGTGTGGTTGTGTCCACTTTTTAGAGGGAGGGGTAAGTCAAGTACCTTGGTGATTGCAGGGGGTAATTGAGCTTTTCTCTATTACAACTGACCCCCTCTCGTGGGGGGCCCTCTTAGGGAGTATATAAGGAGATGCTGTTGGGAAATGGGAAGATAATTTGGACGGCAAAATTGCTATGTTCGACAGGTGTCATCTTCTCTCTCTTTTGTGACCCAAAGCGGGTATGGACATGGGAGGTAGAAATCAATGTTGGAACTGCCACTCCGTGGGGCCTATGGTAGGAGATGATTTGTTGGGAGCAGAGGCAATTGAGCTTTCAAAGGAGGGAGTCTCTCTCTCTCTCTCTCTCTCTCTCTCTCTCTCTCTCTCTCTCTCTCCTTGCAAGCACGTAGGGAGTACAGCCAGTGCAGATAGGGTGGTATCTATGGCACGCAGCTTAGAGCGAATCTAAAAAGATTTGTCTTGATGAGCTTTACATAGTTGTTGTGCAAGTGTCAGAACTGAGCGAGTCCATGTATAAGAGTCCTCACGTGCATGTGCAATGCGCACTATCTCTGTGGCTCTCTGTGTCTTTGCGAGCGAACCGGGAGTACTTGCTAGGTGGGTGGCACCATGATTGCGTCGAACAGGAATAGGGTTGGATGACATGTGGGGCTGCAGATGGCAAGCCGGTGGAGCGATGAGCTGCCGGGTGCAGAGCCTTTTCTTTTTGTGCTAGAGCTACTATCGTGGCCTCCTAGACGACTTGGTTTGTAGATCAAAAGGGACAATCTATAGGAATATATAAAGATTCTGTTTAATGGATAGCGGGTAGGTCTCTAGCACATAAGAAAATTCCTTCTTTTTATTATACAAGAAAGCAAAGTGCTAATATGGACGCTCGGACGCACGTAACACTCGGACGACTGGTCTAGGACTACTTGTGCCTTGTTGTCACCAGATGGCATGCCTAGGATGGGGGAAAATCTTGGCTATCGGTAAGTAAAAGATCTCAGAAGAACATGATAATGGACCCTATGTATCAAGGATAAGGGGGCGAGTTGGTTGGGATGGCTGTCCTGCTAGCCGATGTAATTATGGTCCCTGGATGACGTCATGGCTCAACACGAGCATGACAAGACCTTGTAATTATTTGGGATGATAAATTTAATTCACTCACAATTGTGAGTTTTGCTATAAATAAATTTTAAAAAAGATTCCTTCTTTCACAAACAAGTATGCATGTGTCAATTTTGTCAAATAGGAAAGCTCGTGTACTAGATATAAAGATTAGGTTAGAAGAGCCATGAGGTTTGGATGCGAGGGTTTGGGAGGGCTCTCGTCTCCTTTTCCCTTTAGCCTGTGAGGCGCACGTGAGTGGGGATGCTGCTGGTAGCCTACGGTAGGGCGGGTTGTGCAATTGGCATCTACAGATCTCATTAGGAAATAAATGGACTCATTTTTAGACCTTTTAGCTCTAGTGAGAGAATGCTTCTTAGCCAATAGAAAGAAGGCTAACGTTACGTACAAAAACATGAAACCATTTTGGTGAAGTTGTCTCTATCACCAGAAAAGTAAAACGCTTGAAAGTGACATCTTGCACAAGTGTCGAACGCCTTTTTATGACTTGATGTTGCTATCATATAAAATGAAGTACTTTTACGTGTGCATCTCGCATAAGTATCAATCACTTTTTTACGAAGTACTCACAATTCAAATTTGAACGGATCATCCTTGATAGTGATTGATAAGTACTATTTAAGACTATGAAGGTGTCATAACCAAGCAAATAGAGGCCCTTGAGGGGTCTCTTTGGGGTTTTTGTTTGTTTGGTTTTGACCTCATGAGGCCCGAGCTTTAAGATATAGCATTTTCAAGCCCACAGATGCATTCGGAACGTCCAAAAACCTTGGGATCACACGTTGAAATCTGACGTCTCTAGCTTAAGATATAGTATTTTTAAGTCTGGGGCCTCATGAGGTCAGAACAAGCAAATAGAGGCGCGAGAGATACTGCAGTTCGGTACTTGGGCTATCAGGTTGGCTTGGACTTGTCTCCTAAGCAATAGATTTCTCCCCTCCTCCTGTCCATCAAGAGGAAGCTGCTACATTGGAGTTTTGCACGACTTTCTCTGGTAGGCAGAGTTGTAGTGGCCAACCAGGTGTTGTTGGCTACTATGTGGTACATCACGGCAATTCGGTACTTGGGCTATCAGGTTGGCTTGGACTTGTCTCTTGAGCAACAGATTGCTCCCCTCCTCCTGTCCATCAGAAGGAAGCTGCTACACTAGAGTTCCGCACGACTTTCTCTGGCAGGCAGAGTTGTAGTGGCCAACCAGGTGTTGTTGGCTACTATGTGGTGCATCACCTCTGGGGCCTCTATTCTCTTGTTCTAACCTCATGAGGCCCCAAGCTTAAAAATACTATATCTTGAGCTAGAGACGTCAGATTTCAGCGTTTTAAAGTGCGATCCTAAGGTTTTTGGACGTTTCGGATGTATCCATGGTATTCTTTTTTTATTTTGAAAACATCTCTTATGTGTTTTCTCTCATCGCACATCACATCACTCATTAAGATTTGCAGACACAAATTTTGGTGTACACATAAGTTTGGCTCTCGAAAAGCATTTTCTACGAGCATGCATTTAAGTGGTCGAGCAGGCTTTTACGTATGTACTATAAGAAATAGAATTTCAAAAAACTACTTTTGTATTTTCTAGAATTACCTCTCTCTATGCTGAGTTGGTGTTTCTTACAGAGTCCAAGTTTCTTTATATTGTGCTGCGAGGAAATGGCAAGGGGAGATGGTTGGTTGTGCTCCGGGAGGGGGCCCCTGCAGCTCTGCCTGCCTATATGGTACCTCCCCCTTCTAATTTTTCTTGCACTTGAGAGGACACCCTCCGGCCCCTCTTTTGAGGGGATACTTGGTTTCTAGTACATTTGCCTCTGGACTATGCTGAGTTGGCGTTTCTTACAGGGCTCAAAATTGAGTCCAAGTTTCTCTGTACTGTGTGGCGAGGAAATGGCAAGGGCAGATGGGTTGGGTGTGCTCAGAGAGGGGGCCCCTGCAGCTCTGCCTGCCTATATGGCGGATCTTCTACCTCCCCCTTCTATTTTTTTCTTGCACTCGAGAGGACACCCTCCGGCCCCTCTTTTGGATGGATACTTGGTTTCCGGTACATCTGCCCTTAGACTGGCAAGGCGGGCGTCTTCGGTGGTAGTGTGGTAGCTTGTTGGTGGCATCGCCATTCAGGGAGGAAGGGGAGAGGCTCCCCTTCAAAGCCCGATTTGTTCGGTTTGCTGGCAACCCTTGGGAGGTGACATTGTTGTGGTCGGATGTTGTTCGGTTCTTTGTGTGGCTCCTCTATAGTACTCTGAACGGATTGTGGTGGGACAGGTTGTGTTGGCTTTTGGTCCTGTTTGTGGTGGCATTGTGGTATGCTCCTCTTCTCAGATGGTATCTCGATGTTATGTGGTAGCTTTCTCGTGGCTTGTCATCTGTTGGGGCAACAACACCCATAAGGTGGCACCTCGTAAGGCTCCTTATGGTGATGGGGACGCTCAACCCCTCCCGCTCGACAAGTATTTTCTCTGATCTCCTTATATCCTATGTATCTGTTGGTGAGTGGCTCCCTTATTAGCGAGTGTTATGGTCTGAGTGGTTGTAGACAAGTTTTGGATTTACATCTCAAAGCTACAGTCTTTCAAAGGATAGACTTTGCCAAACAAAAGAAACAATTTTGTGTGGTATTACCTGAAGAACTGGCCGAGTATGTCAACTCACAATGGCCTAGCACTATCACCAAAGTCATCCACCACACTATGGTTGCTTCAAGGATCAATTTCCAACAAGGGGCAATAAGAAATTTCAAGCCCATGGAAAACAAGGACCGAAACGAAGCTAAAGGGAAGAGCAATGCTCAAAATTCTTCCCAAAGCAGCACCAACACCAACAACAATAACAACAACGCTAAGGAGATAAGAGCTTACAAAGGTAAACATAAGCTCTCTTCCAAAGAATTAGAAGCCTTTCATAAAAACCATAAATGCTTTAAGTGTGAGGAGCAAGGACATGGTTATCATTCTTGCCCCAAAAGAAATGTACGCAATGACACTTCTAGAGCTTCCATGGTTGAAGCTCCAAAAGAGGATACTCATTGCAAAGGCTCATTCCTGTCCTATGCTTGGTGAAAGTAAGGGAGCATGATGCCTTCATCTTGTTTGACCCTGGCTCTACTCACAACTTCATATCAACAGAGTTGGCCACCTAGTTGGGCATTCAAGCTTTTGAGATGGGAGATAATGTAACTGCTGACACAACTTTCAAGGGACAACAAGCCTCCGTTACTCCTTTGATTGGGAAGTTGAGGCTTCATGTCCAAAGCTACATCGACAGAGAAGAATTTTTTATCTCTCCTCTTCAACATGAGGATGTTATCCTAGGGGCACCATGGTTCAACCGCATGGCTGCCAACATGAAGTTCCCTGAAAGGAGAATCTATTTCACCTACAGGGAAAAGAGCATGTACCTAGATGCTAATGAGTCAGCGAACACCATATCCCTTGGTAAATACGCTTGCTTTTGATAAGTCAATGAAAAGCTCTATTTTTGTGTATATGTTTTTTGTTAGAGAATCTGTAAATGATTCTAATGTTTTCACAAGTAGCAATAAAGGGAATAAAGAGGAATAGAGTTGTCTAATTTCCTAAATGGATTCCAAGATGTTTTCATTGATGACATCCCTAGGAGCTACCTCCAAAATGAGGGGATGATGACCATGCAATAGAGCTTCTACTAGGAAGCTCATCGCCTAATAAATCTTCTTATTGAGTTTCAAAAGCTCAACAAGAGGAGATCATGAGGCAAGTGCATGAACTCGTAGAAAAATGGATGGTGAGGCCTAGTTCCTCTCCATTCTGTTCACCATTACTTTTAGTGCAAAAGAAAGATGGCACATATCACATGTGTGTCGACTATAGAGCACTAAATAGGATCACTATTAAAAAAAGATTTCCCGTGCCGCGGGTAGAAGACCTATTTAATAAGTTACAAGTTTTGGCCTGACAAATGCTCTAGCTGCATTCAAACTTACAATGGACAAAAATCTTCAGGCCACTCAAATTCTCTTGAGGAGTACAAGTGACACCTCCAGGTAATCTTTCAAGTTGTGAGAGAGAATAAGCTTTTCATTAATCAAAAGAAAAGTGAATTTTTTTCTACAAGAGATTCAATATTTAGGTCACATTATCTCTCAAGATGGTATCTATATGGATCCATCAAAGTTGGAGGTAATAAAAGCATGGCCTAATCCAAGGAATCTACATGAGCTAAGAATATTTATTGGTATGTGTGCATACTATAGACGCTTCATAGAAAAATTTTCTCAAATAGCAGGACCATTACATGACTTAACAAAGAAGAACGTTAAGTATAGTTCATGGACTGCTAAGGAGAAAAATTCTTTTGACAAGCTCAAAGAGAATCTTACCTCTCAACCAGTCCTTATGATTCCAGATATCTCAAAGCCATTTGAGGTCCAATAGTTATGCTTGTGGTGTTTGCCCTGGAGCAGTTTTGATTCAAGAAGGGCATGCCATAGCATATGAGAGTCAAAGGCTCAATGCTGATGAACGGATCTTGGAGATATACGAAAAAGAGCTTTTAGCTATTCTACATGCCCTAAACACATGGAAGCACTATCTCTTAGGGGCTCTATTCATCTATGAATGGATCACAAAGACTCGAGAACTTCATGACGCAAACCAAGCTCTCCGACAAAAAAATGAGGTGGAAAATTTTTCTTTTGCAATTTAAATTTCATATTGCTCACATTGCTGGCAAGCACAATCAAGTGGTCGATGCAGTTTCACAACGAGAAAGGGTAAATGTGGTGTTTATAGAAACTCATAATGATCTATCTTTTATGATAGATGAGTATGTTACTGACCAAGACTTTAAGTACATAATTACAACCTTTGTATTAGGGAAGAAAAAAGAACCATTCACCTTGAAGGATGGTTACCTTCCAAATGGCAGTAGGCTATGTGTTACTCACCCATACAATAAGAAAGTCATGCATGAATCCCATGCTTCTCCTTCTACGGGGCAAAGAGGGATTCCATAATCTACTCTTCAAGCAGTAGAAATGTATTTCTGCTGGTCTACCATGAAAAGTAAACATACAAGAGTATGTTTCAAAATGCCTGGTATACCAAAAATTGAAATTTGATCGAGGGAAGCAACTTGGATTGTTTCAGCCGACATGCTTAGCAAGAAAACACACTCTATGCATGTCAAAAAGACTATTAAGGAACATCAAATAGCAACCCTCTTTAGATCTCAAATTTTCAATTATCATGGATTGCCAACATCCATAGTGTTGGACAAAGATCCTAGAATGACCGGTAATTTCTAGAAGGGTCTCTTTGAGAATCTAGGAGGTAGATTAAACTTCTCTTTCCGCCTATCATCCACAAACGGATGACCAAAGTGAAATAACTAATCTAACGATTCTTGAATCTACTAAAAGCCTATGTCATGGAAGTAGATCAACGTTCTCAATGAGAGAAGTACCTACCTCTTATAGAGTATGCGTACAATGACATTGTATGTGGAAAGCACATTTCGGGGTTAAAGAGGGAAGATCCAAAAGTCCCTTACTACTTAAAGTACATGAGAATATCTTCGTTGTTGCTGATGAATATAGCCGAGTCTCACAAGAAAATTTTCCAAAGATTAGAGAGGTTATGTCATAAAATCTAATATCTAATATCTAACCAACCCAAATGATTTTCTCATATTAAATTGATCACTTAATGTGGGAGAATAAATGGGAACAAGTGTTAAGATATGGACATGTGCTTATAGATCTATCTCAACACGGGCCCAATGGTGAAGGGGCCCAAATAAGAGATGGTCTATCAAAGATCAAGGCTAACAAATGGAGCATAAGACCTTAGGTTAGCTTCATTGTAGACCTCCAATAATGTGTGTAAAAGGCCTTTGACCTTAGGTAAGCTAGGGCTGAGCTTGAGGCGAGGGAACCCGACCCAGCTCGAGGTGCTTGTCCCGCTCGTCATGCTTGATGACTAAGGTGCTTGAGGTGCTTGATGATTGAGGTGCTTGAGATGCTTGAGGTGCTTAATTATTGAGATGCTTGAGGTGCTTGACATGCTTGAGATGCTAGGGTTGCACTTAAGGTGAGAACCCAGCCCAAGCTTAAAGTGCTTATGAGCCAAGCTTGTGGTGGGAACTGGGCCTATGCATGAGGGGCTTGAGGTGTCAAAAAGTCAAAGATTCAATCCCTACAAGGAGGGGGAGAGCCCTACATGAGGGCGGATGAGAGAGAACACCCACACACTCACACAAGGCATGCATGGTACAAAGAAAGAAAAAGGGACACTTGTCAAGGTCCTCCTCATGTTGCCCTCATGGTGTGCCTGAAGCCTATTGGTTGGCCACCCAAGGGGTCCAATAATAATTTAGGAGATTTAATTAATTGATTTAGCATTTATCTAGCCCTCTCTCTCAAAGGGGAAAGGGGGACACTTGTCTCAAGGCTACCCTTGCTGCTTGTAATGCCTCCTTCTTGTGATTGGCTAGACCTGGAGGGGTCCAATGAGCTTCAAGCATGAGCTACAAGGGGGGGTCGACCCAAGCAAGCTAGGGGGTTTCTTAGGGGGTATACTCACCCACACACACTCACAAACACTCTCATTGTGTGCTATGCAAAGTGCAAGAGCTCCCTCTCCTTCTCCAAGCAAGTAGAGGTTGAGAGCCTACACCAACACTCTTGGATATGGAGTGCAAATCCAACCAAGAGCCACGCTTCAATGCTTAAGCTTATCATCTCCTTCTTCTTCATTACTATGCTAGCAACAAGAGTTATTATAAGTGAGGAACTAATTCTTTCTCCTACGAAATGTTTCTTCTTCCTCTTCCCTACCCTCATTCCCTGCTAGCTCTCTCCACCTTCGAAGGTGTTTAAGGTCTTGGGACTGAGGCTTGGGATAGTTAAAGCTTTCTTCAAGTTTATGTTATGTTTGTGATGCATGAAGCTTTCCATCTTCATTGCATCACCTAGGTCACAAGGAACACAAAGATTGTATTGTAACAAGTCTCTCTTAATGGGAGAAATCATAATACAAATGCCTATTGGAGGGGGGACCGGCTCCATATAAATCCGGTCCTGAACTGTTTTCATGTTCTCTAAATTCTCTCTCTTGCAAAAGTATTGTTCATGCCAAGTTAACTAATTGCTATGATTATGTTGCTATCTTCAATTATGTTCACCCACTATGCTCACAAAGTCATTTCTCAAAAGTACTCTCATTAATTTCCGCTACTCTCAAATTAAATAGGCCAATTCCATTAAATTGGTATCAGAGCATTTGGTTTCTCTTTTCTTGCTTAGGAGGTCCTTAAGTAGCCTATAAATGGTTGATGTTGTTAATTATATTAGGGTAAGTGGAACTAGGATCTATTATCGGTTTTGTTGAACCCACTATGTGGGGGATGGTGCGCACCTCGGGAGCTTTGGACTTAATAATGGAGTCTTCTTAGAATTGCCTACGGCTTTACCATTATTGAGCCATAAGAAGTCCAAAAGGAGCTAGCCCTTGGCAACTCTGCTATGTTAGACCTACTCCTCTACTCTCTATAATTAACCACTTCGAGCCTTGGGTGTAGATACTTAAGAGCCGATTTTCAAAGGCTAAGAGGAGTGGCAACTAAGGTTTTGAATTGCCACAGCATACACTAAGTACATACATAAATTTTGTTAACATGGCTGAAAATAATCAAGAGAGTAGAATGAACATTGATAGCTTTGATTTTGCACATGAAGGTGCTAATGATGATGCTCCCATGTTTGTGAATTATCTCGTCACTAGGTTGCAACAAGCTATGGGCAACCTTGCTTTGCAAGCCGAAGTTACTCAACAACTTCGTGCTTATGGAATTTCCCTTCCTCTCCAAGAGGAGAGAGAGCTTAGGAGGCCTCTTGAAGAGACCCCCAACAGAAGACTCTCTCCCATTCGAGAGGAGGAATCCAAAGAGCAAGAAAGCAATGAAAGTTTAAGTTCCTCTGAAGATGTGGATCCATGAAGACGGTGGTCTAGACGATCGCCCACTCCTCCCAAGAGGAAAAGATCAACATATAGTCCTTCTCCTCATCACTTTGAAAGGAAAGAGAGGAAACAAAGGAAGAAAAGGGCTAGGAAGAGGTCACCCTCTTCTCCTTCTTCTTCACCTTCCTCCTCTTCTGACGAAAGTTATGGTTATTCTCCTAGAGAATACAAGAGGGGAGGACATCGCAAATCATTTCCTGCATGGCGAAGGTCACAAAAGCTAAAGAAGTTGAAGGAGGGAGGAAAGAGTATCTCTTTTCTCACCTATGATGGCACCTTCGGTGCTACCGACAAAGTGTTGGCCTTCATCTAGCAATTTGATGCGGCCTTTGGAGATGAGGGCTTCAGAGAGTCCTCTAAGCTACGCCATGTGGCTATGCACTTCCAAAAACCAGCAATGGTGGGATAGCCTTCGTGGAAATGGTGAAGCCCCAAAGACATGGAAAACTCTACGAGTCTCCATCATGAAGCAATTCCTTGCAAGCGATGCAAAGGACAAAGTGCTTACCGAATGGCGCACCTTGAAGCTCCTCTCCCATGAGTCTATCCACAAATATGTAGACAAGTTTTGGGATTTACATCTCAAGGCTACTGTCTTTCAAAAGATAGACTTTGCCGAGCAAAGGAAGCAATTCTGTGCGAGATTACCTGAAGAGATGGCCGAATACATCAACTCTCAACGGCCTGGTACTATTAGCGAAGTAGTCCATCACACCATGGTTGCTTCACACATCAATTTCCATCAAGGGGCTAGACGTAATGTCAAGCCCATGGAAAACAAAGACAAAAATGATGCAAAGGGGAAAACCAATGTTCAAAATACTTCCCAAGTCAATTCCAACAACAACAACAATCGGTCCAAGGAGAAGGGAGTTTACAAAGGTAAAAACAAACTCTCTTCTGAAGAGCTTGAAGCTTTTTGCAAGGACCATAAGTGTTTCAAGTGTGGGGAGCAAGGACATGGCTATCGTTCTTGCCCCAAGAAGAATACTCGCAATGAGACTCCTAGGGCTTCCACCATCGAAGCTCCAAAAGAGGATGCTCATTGCAAAGGATCATCACTTTCCTATGCTTGGGGAAAGGTAAGAGAGCATGATGCCTTCATCTTGTTTGACCCTGGCTCTACTCTTAACTTCATATCAATGGAGTTGGCCACCAAGTTGGGCATTCAAGCTTTTGAGATAGGAGATATAGTAGTGGCTGATGCATCTTTGAAGGGACAACAAGCCTCCGTTAATCCCTTTATTGGGAAGTTGAGGCTTCATGTCCAAAGCTATGTCGACAAAGAAGACTTCTTCATCTCTCCTCTCCTACATGAGGATGTTATCCTAGGGGCACCTTGGTTTGATCGCATGGCTGCCAACATGAAGTTCCCTGAAAGGAGAATCTACTTCACCTACAGGGGAAAGAACATGTATATAGATACTAGTGAGCGTGGTCGCACTATTCCACTTGTAAATCCTCTTGCTTTTGATAAGTCAATGAAGAGCTCAGTTTCTGCGTACATGATTTTTGTCAAAGAGTCTCTAAAAGATACTAATGTTTCATCAAATGTAAATGGTAGGAATCAAGAAGAGTTAGACTTGTCTAATTTTCTAAAAGGATTCCAAGATGTGTTCATTGATGATATCCCTATGGACTTACCTCCAAAACGAGGGGATGATGGCCATCGAATTGAGCTCCTTCCTGGAAGCTCACCACCTAACAAGCCTCCTTATCGAGTCTCACAAGCTCAACAAGAGGAGATCATGAGGCAAGTACAAGAGCTGGTAGACAAAGGGATGGTGAGGCCTAGTTCCTCTCCCTTTTGTTCTCCAGTCCTTTTAGTGCAAAAGAAAGATGGTACATACCGTATATGTGTGGACTATCGAGCACTAAACCATATCACTATCAAAAACAGATTTCCCGTACCTCGGGTAGAAGATCTGTTTGATAAGCTACAAGGCTCTACCTACTTCAGTAGGATTGACCTTAAGAGTGGCTATCATCAAATAAGGATAGTGGATGAAGATATCTTAAAGACCGCGTTTTGCACAAAGTTTGGTCTTTATGAATATCTAGTCATGCCTTTTGGCTTGACTAATGCACCAGCTACGTTCAATCGTTTGATGGAGAAAATTCTTAGACCATACCGTAAATTCACTGGAGTGTTCTTTGATGATATCATCATCTACTCCAAGTCTTTGGGGGAACATAAGCAACATCTCCAAGTGATTTTTCAAACATTGAGGGAGAACAAGCTTTTTCTCAACCAAAAGAAAAGCGAATTCTTCCTTCAAGATATTCAATACCTAGGTCATATTATCTCTAAAGATGGTATCCAAATGGATCCATCAAAGTTAGAGGTAATAAAAGCATGGCCTAACCCAAGAAATCTACATGAGCTAAGAAGCTTTGTTGGTATGTGCGCATACTAGAGACGCTTCATAGAAAAATTCTCTCAAGTAGCAGGACCACTACTCGATTTAACTAAGAAGAACGTTAAGTTTGTATGGACTGTTAAGGAGCAAAATGCTTTTGAAAAGCTCAAAGAGAAGCTTACTTCCAAACCAGTCCTCGTGTTTCCGGATCTCTCAAAGCCATTTGAGGTCCAATGTGATGCTTGTGGTGATTGCCTTGGAGCAGTTTTGCTTCAAGAAGGGCATGCCATAGCATATGAGAGCCGAAGGCTCAATATTGATGAACGAGTCTTGGGCATTTATGAGAAAGAGATTTTAGTTGTTCTACATGCCCTAGACACATGGAAGCACTACCTATTGGGGACTCCATTTATCCTACGAACTGACCACCAATGTCTCAAGTATTTCATGACGCAAACCAAGCTTTCCGACAGACAAATGAGGTGGGAAAATTTTCTTTTGCAATTTAATTTCCATATCGCTCACATAGCTAGTAAGCACAATCAAGTCGCCGATGCACTTTCACGACGACCCAAAGTTAATGCGGTGTCTATAGCTACTCACAATGATCTATCCTCTATGATAGATGAGTATGCTACTGACCCTGACTTTAGAGACATAATGTCAGTCCTTGCTTTGGGGAAGAAAGAGGAACCATTCACCTTGCAGGGTGATTATATTCTCCACGGCAATAGGCTATGTGTTACCCATTTACTTCGTGAGAAAGTTATGTATGAATCCCATGCTCCTCCATATGCAGAGCATAGAGGTATTCAACCTACTCTCTGAGGAGTAGAGACGTATTTCTATTGGCCTACCATGAAAGTGGACATACAAGAGTATGTTTCAAAATGTGTAGTATGCCAAAAGACCAAGTATGATAGAGGGAGGCAACCTGGATTACTCCAGCCATTGCCTATCCCAAATTCACCATGGGAGAGTATATCCATGGATTTCATCTTTGGATTACCCAAGTCTATCCATGGGAATACAGGAATATGGACAATAGTTGACAGGTTTAGCAAGCAAGCACATTTTATTCCTGTCAAAAAGACTATATAGGCCATCAAATGGCAACTCTCTTCATATCTTAGATTTTCAAGCACCATGGATTACCCACATCCATCGTGTCAGATAGAGATCCTAGAATGACCAATAATTTCTGAAAAGGTCTCTTTGAAAATCTAGGAACAAGATTGAATTTCTCTTCGGCCTATCACCCACAAACGGATGGCCAAAGTGAGATAGCCAATCTTACCGTATACTCGATCTACTCAAGACTTATGTTACCAAAGTAGATCAACGCTCACAATGGGAAAAGTACTTACCTCTTGTAGAGTATGCCTACAATAATACTGTACATAATTCTATGGGAAAATAACCTTTTGAGATCATTGAGGGAATACCTAAAAGTCCCTTGCTACTCAAAGTACATGGGAAGATCTTCGCCGCCGATGAGTATAGCCGTGACCTACAAGAATCTTTTCAAAAGATTAAGGAGGCTATATCCATCTCTCAACAAAGGCAAAAAGCTGCTGCTGATAAGCACAGAAGAGCCTTAACGTTCAAAGAAAATGATTGGGTCTTACTCAAGTTTCCTAAGGCTCGATTAAGGCAAACTACGGGCAAAAATCCTACGGGCCATCAAAAGTATTATGCTAAACTAGCAAAAAGATACTATGGTCCTTTCCAAATCTTGAAGCCCATCAATGAGACGGCTTATCAGCTCAAGTTGCCCAACCATTGGCTCATACACAATGCCTTTCATGTAAGCCTACTTAAGCCCTACAAAGGAGAGCCACCAACTGAACCAATTATTGAAGACCCTCCCGAAGTTGAAGACCAAGAAGAGGTGCTACAACCCGAAGCTGTTCTTCGGCATGAAGACAAGGTAATACGACATGGTAAGATTATCCGACGGTATCTTATTAAGTTCAAAAATTATCCTTTTGAAGATGCTAGATGGATGCAAGGAATACAACTTAAGGATAGTATGAACCTTGTCAATGCTTACAATGCTACATTAGAGTAAGAAAATGCACAAATTTCTTTTAAATGACTCATGTTTTTGTCTTATAAGACCAGTCCTCTTTTTAATTGTGCACAAATTTAACTAGTATGCATGCTTAGAATCATGTTTGTGATGACGACGTCTCTCTAACACCAAGTAGAATTTGTCACTCTACTTTGGGAGAATGAAATGGACTAAAGAGCAGACATGCTTGCGGCAGCTATGTCTCCCAAGCACCAAATGGATTGTTCATCCATCTTGGAAAGATGTCGTAGGGTAAAAAGGGATCCTCTACCCGCTAAGTAAAATTGACTACTGACTAAGGCTTTATCTGTTCTAGCTCATAGTCGAGGACGACTATGATTTCAAGAGAGATGTTATGTCATAAAATCTAATATTTAATATCTAACCAACCCAAATGATTTTCTCATATTAAATTGATCACTTAATGTGGGAGAATAAACGGGAACAAGTGTTAAGATATGGACATGTGCTTATAGATCTATCTCAACACGGGGCCAATGGTAAAGGGGCCCAAATGAGAGATGGTCTATCAAAGAGCAAGGCTAACAAATGGAGCGTAAGACCTTAGGGTTAGCTTCATTGAAGACCTCCAATAATGTGTGTAAAAGGCCTTTGACCTTAGGTAAGCGAGGGCTGAGCTTGAGGCACGGGAACCCGACCCAGCTCGAGGTGCTTGTCCCGCTTGTCATGCTTGATGACTAAGGTGCTTGAGGTGCTTGATGATTGAGGTGCTTGAGATGCTTGAGGTGCTTGACATGCTTGAGATGCTGGGGTTGCACTTAAGGTGAGAACCCAGCCCAAGCTTAAAGTGCTTATGAGCCAAGTTTGTGGTGGGAACTGCACTATGTTGTGTGCTCTTGTGACGCTGTTAGCGACGGAAATACATTGGGTTTTTATAACCCCCGGCGTCGCTAAAACCGTCGCTACGAGCGTCGCTACGAGAGCGTCGCTATAGGCGTTGCTATATAGCGACGCCTATAGCGACGTTTACACAGAAGACTATAGCGACGCTCATAGCGACGCTACAGAGCCATAAATAGCGACGCTTATAGCGACGCCCGAGAGAATTGTTTTTTGGTGGCAGGGCATTCACCCATCAACCATATTGTACTTGATTCACTTTTTAAAAAAAGTGCAAAGGTAGATAATAGACCCAAAATAGTCACCCACAAGACTCATTGTTTGCAAAATTGACAATTGTACACATCATAGGCAAAATGAATTGATTGGCAAATGTAATAATGACAATTGTACAACATCATAGGCATAAAGAATTGATTGGCAAAAGGAACTGCGGTGACAAATGTAATAATATAAATGGTTCAAAAAGACGTATAAAATCCGTCTCATGATACATAAGCTATGAGAAACCCTAAACTAATGCTATCTAGCTACGGCTAAACTGACGTCGTCTAATCAGACGTCTCATCGCGTCCAAGCGGCGTATCTGTCGGATTCTGCAAAAAAAGACAATAAGACAGCTTCCAGTAAGTATAAACATATAACGACATTTATAAAACAATACAAAAAATCAAAAAGAGTAAACCCTAATACTAACCATGCCGCCGCGAGAACTGAGAATGTCCATCAGGGCGTTTAAGCCCTTCCTGCCTGCGTACTCGCGCTCGTACGGTGTGGGATCACGTCCTGTCATCGACCACTGTCAAAACATACAAAGATTTCATTATGTTAGAACTAAAAAACTCATAAACCCTAAACTATCAAACATGCATAAAGAGCAATGTGAAAAGACTTACAAAATTGGCCTCAAATGATGCCCATCCACCGCTCCCCAAGTGGTGCGAGCTCCCTGCCTCTACTCGCGCTCTGGCTGCATCCTTTTGTTGCTTCCACTTGTCGGGATTCTCGCGCGTTGCTTTCTTCGCATTCTTCCAATCTTCTTTGGCCAGCCAATGTGGCCTGTTCCACCCATTCTTGATTGCTTTTTGCACTTTGGAACGCTTGTGTTTGCAGTATTCGCGCATTCGAATCTTCATCAGGTCTTCATTGAAGCGCTGATCCCGTGTTGGAACGGGAAACTCATCATGAAGTATGCTGATGACTCTGTTTTTTAAATCACTTGGTACTTCACTCCATTTGTTTAGTATGTAGTGTCTAAACAGCTGAGAGCAAAGACCACGCATGCGCGAGATCACCTTCTTGCCGTCATCATCCATGATGATGCCGCCGCTGATGTCGACGGAGTAAGGCAAGCCCTCTGGCCGGTGACGCGTGAACCTGGGTGTCCCGGCAGGGGTCTCTAGCGGCGTGTCGATGGGGGTACGGACGTCAGGTGTCTCCACCGGCGTCTGGGCCCCGAAGCAAGGAGTGTCGAGTGGGGTGGCTCCTGGCGGAGTAGGTAGAGGTGTGTAGCTTCTAGGAACAGTGAGCCGTGCAAAACCTGGCGTAGATGGCGATGCTGTGGCTGGTGTGGGGGCGGGCAAAGAAGGGGAGGGTAAAGAGCCTCGTCGAACACGAGGCGGTGTGGAGGCATCGGTGGCGGAATCCCCACAACAACCGCCACTGCCACCACTAGAGCGCCGGTGTCTAGACGAGTGTGAAGCTCGTCTCGTCGACGCCGAAGCTTCGGAGCGCGCCGAATGCTCCGAAAGAGAGGGAGATGCGGATGGTGTAGGAACGCGCGATGATGCACCAGAGCGATGACGCTCCACGTACCACTGTCTCTGCTGCGGTGACAAAGAAGAAAGAAACTCCTCATCATCCATACCTGCATTAAACACACGAATATTTAAACTTAATATTGAATGAATAGAGTAGACAATGACGCAATGTTAACCCTCACGGCACACGGACACCCTATGATCTATAAACGTTGTATTATGTATTTGGTAGAGTCAGGTACCGGGCTTGTCGGTCCAATAGGGAAAGGTAGAGTGATCGTCGATGAGAGGCGCACTTTAACTTGGACATTCAAGGGATTAGTTGGTTAAGCATGGGCGCCTAAGTGTGAATGGGGTGAGCTCCTATAAAAGCCAACTAAACCTAATTTTTACTCATTCTCTCATTTGTGCAATTGAAGAGTGCTCTTGCTCCATTTCCATCTTCTTCTTCTTCTTCACCTCCTTGTGTGTGTGTGTGTGTGTGAGAGAGAGAGAGGGAGAGTGTGTGTGCGATCGAGCATTACGAAGGCACGGCGGCGGCGAGGCGGTTGAGCGCGGCACGACTGCAGCTTCTTCTTCATCGCGGCGAGGAATCCACCACGAAGGCGAGCGTAGAGCGGTGAGTGACACACCCTTTGTTCTCTTGAGCTTGCTAGTTTAGGCTTGTTGTGTGCTTGGAGCCGTTTGTGGCTCGCATACGGTGTATTGGCAAGTCCCTTGCTTCGACAGTGCGGCAAGGAGCGCACATTTTTGGCGCCGCTGCCGGGGATATGCCCTACACTAAGCTCGGTTAGCACTTTACGCTTCCTTGTGGTGCAATTTCTATCATAGGAAAGGCAGGGAAGGAGTGTGTGGAAGGTTTCTGTTTTTTGCGTTTTCTGCAATTGCTGTCAAGTTTCAATTTCTGCTATTGTCTGCGTTTTTTCAATTTCTGCAATTTTCTGCATTTCTGCGTTTTTCCAATTTTCTGCAATTTCTGCGTTTTTTCTGCATTTTCTGCAATTTTTGCGTTTTTTCAGCATTTTCTGCAATTTCTGCATTTTTGTGCATTTCTGCGTTTTTTTCAATTTCTGTATTTTCTGCATCAACAAAAAAAAATAATTAAAAAAATTTTTGGGAAAAAAAAGTTTTTTGAGAAAAAAAAAATAATTTTGAAAAAAAAAGGAAAAAAAATCAGAAATTAAAAACGCGAGTGAGAGGGCGGCGAAAAGCCCAAGCCCAAGCCCAGGCCCAGGCCTCAGTCCTCAGTTTTATGATATATACTAGACTCACTCTTATATATATACCCTACTCCCTCAAGAGAGAATGAGAGCATGTGGGACAAGTCCTCCACTCTCCTCCTTTCTCTTCCCACTTGCACCCTTAGACTTTCTAGTTTGGGCCTAGTTCCCTTCTGGAAATTGACAGTTTTAGGGATTCCGAGGGCATAGAGTGACCAAACGGAGGGCTGTAAAGCACGGCACGACCCTCTGACCGATACGCTCGTTTCGAGCTATCACACAGCCCATTCCACGACACGCTCTAAAAAATCTAGCAAAAAAACAAACAAAAAACACGCTAAAAACTAGTCACAAGGCCTCCTAGAGCAGCTTTTTGACACCTTAGGGTATCAAAAGCACATGCACTTACGCTCTGGGCGGGTGCTAGAACACGAGCATATTGAGGGTGCCTCTGTTCATACGGACACCCATTACCCATCCACGATAAGCTCTAGACCCTCAGCGGGGACACAAGGTAGCACCACCCAAGACCCTAAAATAGCCGCTAGTGATTCCTCCTCCGACTCAGAAATCATGGAAGCATACCCTACCCAAAACACTGAGAGAGAAGGCCATGCACCTCCCGAAGCTCCACAGCCTAGTACTAGTATGTTTAGCTGTTTCATGGAAACATTAGGTAGAGCTACTCGCTCGGAACCTGATGCAAATGAAGCACACGAAGGGGGTGGGGAAGTGGACTCTCCTTTCACATCGCACGTGGACCCCACACCCCCAAAGAGTGTCCATGTGGATATCCTGCCAACTTCTTACCAAGAAGGCCCTGTTGAGCTGCCTCCTTCAGAAGTTCCCTCTAGAGTACCGTTGGTGACAAGTAAAACCACGGGGAGCAACATTGCTTCTACCTCACAAGAAACCGTTAACACGTCGACTCTAGAAGGATGGTTCATTAATGATCATTGGACATACGACCTCCACACTGAGGTGTTGACGGATCTACACTCTGGCCACGCCTACCATGTAGGATGGATAGAGATTGTACAATCCACCTCTAGTGCCACGAGCATCCCCACGAGATCCACTAGCTCACAAGCCATTGAGTATGAACCCATGACTGCAAAGCCCATTGCCAATGAGCCAAAGGTATTTGAGACATTCTTGACAGACCTCACCAAGGCAATCCAAGAGTCTCTTAAGGATAATCGACCCCCTCAAAATAGTCACATGTATCCAAGAAGGGAGCAACAATGGTGTTCCATTTGCTTAGGTCCACATAGCACTAGTGAGTGCCCTACGTTTAGAGTAAAATTTAATGGAACTTGCAACGCATGTGGTAGGTATGGTCACCAAGCTAAGGATTGTTTAATGATCAAACGTATGATGGCAAATAGACCACCTGTAGCCTGGACGGATGCACCTCGAGCTCCTGTATTGATGCCTGCTCCACCTGTTGAGCAACTACCGCAACACATGGTCCCTAGATCTCAAAATGTTGTACAAGCTACACCGTTACCACCTCCTGTGCTAGGACCGCAGCCCCCGCATCCAAGAGTTGCCCCTATGAACCAAGTGGGTTGCGAGCCATCTAATGCTTATGCAGATGGTTGTGAGGAGGAAATAGACACTAGTATTGCCTACGGACTTGATACATTGGAAGAGTGTCCTATATACTACATGGAAGATTGTTGGGGGCAAGTCAAGCCGGTTTATCAAGCTGCTGCTCTCGCATCCAGAGGTCAAAATATCAACACTGTTAAGGCGGTTACGCCGCTAGCGGAAGCTAAATAGCGAGAACTCAACCAACAACAGAATTTGTCAGACGAGGACGAAGCTTGACCCGCAGGCGCATGGAAACAACTAGGTGGGTGTCAAATCACCTACTCGACCTTTTAATGACAATCACTACTAAGGAAATCAAATCTAAGTTCTAAAACACGCAAGTGACTGAAATCCGTACTACGAACGAATGCTATACGAAACAGGATCTAGAATCATTGAATCGATCTCAAACTCAAGGGGAAGTCTATACACTAGGTAAGAACAACACCCTAAAGACTTGAACTGCAAAATCAACCTATAACCACTCCGTGCGGTAAACGCGTATGAAGATAGGCCGAAAAATACAGGTGACCGAAACTTGACCCCGATGGTACTAATGTGTAGCTCTACTCGTTGTGGTTCTATAGATATGCTGCACGCTCTATTCCGACACACGAGTTGGAAGAAAACTCACACCGAAGCTCGTAGGAACTTACCACACGTAGAAGCCGATAGCGCGCACTCTTGGTATCAGTGCGTAGCTCTCGCCGTTGCTAATACAATGGCGGTGTCGCTTCTCCAATGGCGGCTCCGTAGCTCGCGTAGCAAGGAGATAAGACTCTCTCTCTCTCTCTCTCTCTCTCTCTCTCAGACACAGTCACGGCGCTCAAAAACTCACTTTGATTAATAATTGAATCTCCCTTTAGGTTACAAAACTTTGGCTTATATACCTCAGCCTTGGAGGTGAGAACATCTCTAATTATTTACATTAACAGGTGAAATTACTTCGGGATTACAAGCTGGAAACTCAATTGAGTCCCGTTACTTAATGAATGGCTCAAATCAAAATTAATGTCGGAAAGACATTTATTACAATCAATGGTTACAAAATGATGGGTGTGAGCAAAAATGCGGGTGTGATCCTCTGCTGGCTCAACACTCCCCCCCTCCGCGTTCATGTCGTCCCTGACATGACTTTGAGGCTTGGTCAATAGAGTCCTGTCGTCTTGAGCATCTGCAAATGTGATTCGTAGCGTAGGTTGCCGATGGTCAAGGTTGGGCCGAATATTTTGCTTTCGTGAGTGAAAAAGCCGGTGTAGAAAGCTTCTTCGAATGTTTGCATGTGGAAGCTAGGCAAAAACATAATTCTTTGGTATAAAAGATGTAACACCTTTGGTGATGACTGCAAAGAAAGATCATACATCATATCTGTCACTGTGTCGGCCGTCGATAGTAGACTCGAGGTCGTGGCTCTATCTGGCGCGAACACTTCAATGCATGCTAGGAGAGTCCTGCAGATTTTCTTTAGCATCTGACACGAAAGGTCAGGAGAGCCAGTAAAGAGTTTGATGGTGCCCGTTAGGGTTTTCACCATGTAGGCTTTACCTATTCTCTCTCCTGCCTTTGGTCCTGGCATCCTTGGGTAATTGAGCCAATTTGGCTTCTTTTCTGCAATCCTGCCATGCTCTTCCCAGCTTCTGACTCTTGGCACCGGGCAGAAGGTTGCATCCTCCCGAATCTCCTTTGGAGCCTCTACCAAGTAGATGAGGTAGGCTGGGTATTTGTTCAGCCAACCTTTCCTCCATCTAGGTTGAGAATCTACAATCTTCTTTGATTGTTCATCCTTTGTGATGTCGCCTTCATAAAGAGCGACATACTGCTCCTCCTCTATTCTCTTTTTCGTCTTTATCACTTCAAATTTCATCAGAGGGAAAGGCAGGCTGGGTTGCATCCACTCTTCATGGAGCACTTTTGTGTCTAAACCTTGAAGTCTAATGGAGATGAGGAGTCTCCTTTCCCATTTCATTTCCGCCTTGGCACTTTCCTCTGTTGACTTTTCTATTTGGTCCTGGAGCCTTTGTTCTTCTCCTTCAGAGATTCTTGAAGTCGAGGCCACTTCTTGAACTGGGGCTGGATCTTCGATTGTGGTTGCCTCTCCAGTTTCTGGTAGCTCTATGGCTGCTCCCCCTTGCTCTTCTTGTGGTGGCTCTGTTTCTCTTCTTTGTTGCTCTTGGAGGTCTTGGAGCTGTTTGCGGAGGGCCTCATTTTCTGTCCTTAGTGTTTGGTTTTCTGATGTGAGCCTCTCCTCTGCAGCCAATGATCCCTCCGCCATGTGCAATCTTTGTACTTGCTCTAACCTCAGCTCTCTTTGCAAACTTCTGACCTGCTCTTCCAGAGCTGGTACGAGGGCTCCCTATTGTTCTGTTCCTGCTCTGCTAGCTCTAGGGGTGGTCCTGAGTCTCATGATTGTCCTTTCTTGAAGTTCGACTCTTTCCCTTAGCTCAATGAGCTCATCCTTGGCTGCCTCCAGCTCATCTTCTATTCGCTCCTTTGCTTCCTGTGAGCTTGTTACCTCTCTTGAAGCTTCGGCTAGTTGGAGTATCAAGCCGTCCCTCTCGTTTTCTGCGTCGTAGAGTGATGCTTTATGACTTTCAGATTCAGTCATAGCATTCTCTAACTGCTTCTGCAACTCTGCTTCCTTTTGTTTTGCTGTCTTAAATGCTACTTCCTTTGCTCTGGATCTTTCTTTAATCTTGCTGAGCAGTTCATGCACCATGTGCATGTCTTTTTCATCTTCATCTGTCAACTTGACAGCTCTTTCTGCCACCACTTCCAATGGCTTCGGCTCGTCCATTTTCTCTTTACTCTCCCTTGTACCCTTCGTCTTTTCCTTCGTCCCTTTCCAATCATCTTGTTTCCGTAGGGATATCCCATAAACTGCCTCCAGGGCCTCTTCTTCACTGTATCCGATCGCGACCAGATCCTCATAATCATCTTTCTTTTGCTGAACTGGATCTATCCTCTTTTCCTTGGTCCCGGCCTCCGGTTTTTCCATAATTTCTGTTTCCATTTCTATTGTGGTTTCCTCCACAATAATTTCCATCTTCTTCGGGCTTGGTACAACAGTAAATGAGGGCTGATTGTCCTCAGTCACCTTGGCTTTACCTTTGTTTGCTTGCCTTACTGTCTCTTTAGGTTCAGTAGTCTCATCTATTTTTTTCTTCCCCTTGTCGTCCTTTTGCAGCTCAGCTTTTAAAAGCTGCACCTCCTCTTCAGTATAAGGCTCGACAGGTTGCTGCTCCAGTATGGCCTCCGACTCCTCATAAGCTCTAATGTATTGATCATATTGATCAACATGTGGCCTGGCTGAGCTGGTTCCAACTTTACTGGGGTCTGGCACCCACATTTCTTCGAAGTCCCCCTTTAGAGCTCTTTCCGCTCTAAACTGCTCCACCAGCCTTTCCATCCTTGCGGATTTTTGACTTTTGGTTTGCTTGGGATCGGCCTTCTTCTTCACTTTCTTCTTGAGCGGCTCGTCCACGGCCTCCTCAGGTTCTGAAACTATTTCTAGTTTTCGGTGTGCTCTTGTGGACACCCTCTTGGATACTTCTTGCTGTTCTTCCTCCTCATCGGCTTCTCTAAGCCACTCATTCTGGGAGGGAACCCGTGGCCCTTGATCCCTAGCTCCAATAGCTTCATAAGCTATTCTTGTTAGGATTTCTCCTCCTCCTATGTACTTTGGCTTCTGGTTGTGCATGGCGATTACTTGCTCGTGGATGTATTGAGCATAATTCACCTCCTTTGGCACGTTGCTCTTCAGTGCCCATGTGATGGTTGTCGCAATGGCATGGGGTGGTGTAGTATACTTCTGCGGTCTTTTACTGCACACATGGAAAAACTGGTTGTATAATCGGCAAAGGGTTGCCGCTCGTTGATCTGCCATATCTCCGTAGGTTGTATTTTGTTTCTTTGATCCATAGACCTCTATGGCTTCCCTTCTTTCTCTGACAGAACTCCCTTTGTTGTGCAGCTTCAATGCATCTGCAATGAGCTGTGGAGTGATCTGTACTTCAACTGTTTCTCCATCCATGGCTGTCAACGTGGCTTTCCCATCCTTCTGAATGGATGTTGCTAACTCATACGCTCTTCTTGTGTCTACACCTGATGGTCTCGAGGTGAAGAACCTGTGTAAGTCAGCCTTTTCCAGGTATCTGCTGATTTTCTCTGATCTGCTATAATCCACTAATTCTCGTGGGATCATAGGCACATCGACCGATTGCCCTTGAGGATCTCTGAAAGTCCCCTGGTAGATCTTTATTCCTTCTTTTTCTAGTACTGCTTCCTCCATCCAAGTCTTGGTTGGCTTGAGGGTTTCTGTTGGAATATCAAAAGGTTCTGCCTCTGCAAGAGCATCCTTGATGGTTGGCCTTTTTCTCTTAGTTGCCGATGACTTAGCGGAATCCATGGATCCTGTAACTCCAATTTCAGAAGTTAGCGTCTTTTTAGTACTGAAAGCCGAAATGAAGCTTTTAACTATTCAAATGACTTGAAAATTGAAACATGAGCTATTCAGGGCCTAAGGATGCAATGTAGGTGAAAAAATATGCAAACTGGGCTCAAAAACATGCTTGAGACATCATACGCGTATGATGTCTTTTGTGTCAGAATGACTTCATATTGGTTGTGCTTGTAGCTGATAGTGTATACATGAGTGTCATATGCTTGGATTTGAGTTTGGATCCCATTTGGTCAGGTTTTGGCCAGTTTACTCCAGTTCAGGCTCTTGGCAAAATTTTGAAAGGGAATTGGATTTTATGATCCAAATTGGGTAAAACTTGGTGGATTACTTTCAAATGGCATGTAGAACACTTCTGTTTGGTGGTTGAAGCCCTTAGATGCCAAAATCACATAGTGAGACATCATACGCGTATGATGTGTTTTAGTGCATTTTTGGACCAATTTTCTCTATAAGCTTAGTTTTGGCTTTAGATAGGCTTATTCAGTGGATTTATGAAGTTTGGATAGATTTTGGGCTAAAAATGGCTCTGGAGACATCATACGCGTATGATGTCTTTTTCATCAATTTTTCATGGGATTGGTTCTGTGGACTCTCCATGTGCTAGTGAAGGACTGTTTATACTCAAATCTTGGTTTGGACTTGAATATGTTGGATTTGGGACAAAAATAGGCTTTGTATGAAGGATTTTCTCTTAATTGGGCTAATGGGGTGATCCACTTGACCAAATGGTTCCAAACTTCATATGCAGCATGTATTAGATATATATAATGGATGTATGATGACAAATGAGCATTTTTGGCTCTGTAAGTGCAAATAGACATTATACGCGTATGATGTCTTTTGTGTCAAAATGGTGCTTTTTGGTTCCAGATAGCTTGTAGAGGTGTTAATCAACAATCCTACAAAGTTTCAATGAGTTTGGAGTTATTTTGACAAAATTAGGACCAAAAATCAATTTTATGGCCTACTTTGCGTCTTTTTGGTTTTCCTTGAGTTTTCTAACTCCAATTCTCATGATACTTGGTTCATAGGATGTGATTAACATGTGGAATGAGGCTATGCACTCAAATGTTGAAATGGATGTGAAAATTATGCTGTGAGACATCATACGCGTATGATGTCTTTTCTTGAAATGTTGGTCTTTTTGTGCAAAGAATGCTTTGTGCTAGTGCCCTAAGCCCTGCTAACTAGTTTTCAACTTAAAAAGTCATCAGTTTAGCTAAAAAGCCCCCTTATAGGCATTTCAGTCTCCGAAGTCGTCTTTTTGCCTTGGAGTTGAATTTCTTCAACTTTTCTTCTTGAGAGTTGCATTTCCAGCTCATTGGATATGTTGTGAAGCCACCTATTCGGTTGAACTTGACTTTGGCTCCCCGTTCTCCATCTTTCTCCATTTGGTTGCCCGAAAGCGTCTTTTTCACCATCGGTAAGTGAATCAGCTTTCTTTTGGGTTTTGCTTGCAATCATAAGTCATCCATGTATATTTTAAGCTGCTTGTGAAGTTTCATGTCATTTGGTCGTCAATTTTAGCTGTTATGCCAAAATGACGCTTTGTGTGTCCACAGCCGAATCGGTTGTTCCGACCTACTTTTGGTGGTACAAACCTGGAGATACTCCATGGTTGCATTGCCCTCGATGTTGTTAAGCTTCCTGAGAAGTTTTGTGTCGTTCCACAACTTTTTGCTGTTTGCCTCTTGCAGGCTCTGTTGACCTAGGGTTTTTCCAGTCGTTCTTTCTCGAGCTTTGAGTGCTAGAAACTCATCTCCTATACTAGGGTAACCCACCTCTAAGTTCTTGCAAAGTTTGGTTAGGCGGTTGTGCCCCTACCTAGCGTTCTTCCCCATTCCCCGTCTGCTCTTGTTTCTTGGTTTTGGTGAGTTTTCGCGACAAAAGTTAACGATAAGCATCAAAAGCTTATGGCAACGAGTCTACCTCTCATGTCTGGTGTCCTCTGAGCTCTCGTAGCAGTCGTAGAAGGCGGTAGAAGGTCGGATGCTCCTGTGTGCTCTTTGCTCTCTCCAAGAAGGTAATAGTGGAAATGAGCTTGATAGTGAAGTGAAAAATACTTAACTTCGGGCTTCCCGGATCACTTGTTACCAAATTTGACATGTGCTCCTATCTCGTCGTGAAATGCACTTTAGGATTTGAAATTCCTCAATTTGGACTCCGTTTGACCTGTTTCTGAGAAATCTGTCCACTTTGCCAAAATTCTGTCATTTCGGGCTTTCCGCAACTTTTTCAGAATTGTACCCAATTTTTATCCTGGGTTTCCCTTGTCATGAGGATCATCATCGTCTATTCTTTTCTTTTTTCTGATCTCATTTCACCTGCTTTTTTATTTTTCTTTTATTTTTATTAAGAAAATCATAAAAAATAAAAGAAAATAGCAAATTGAAGCCAAAAAATTCAAAACATACATGATAAATAGCTGGTAACCCTGTGTATATGAATATACACTTCTTTGTGATTTTTGGACTTGGATTACCACTTTTTTCCACTTTTTAGCTCCAAAAACACTCTTATTTAGTGATATTTACACATATAGAGACCCAAATTCATCATTTGATCTCTTCTTGTTGCAAAACAAGGTATATAAGGGCATAAATATTATCAATATCCGGAATCAAACATAAAAAATTGCAAAATCATGTAAGACACTGCCCTTGTAATATAATTTTTGTTTTTCTTTGTTTTTTTCCGCTTGTAGCTGCTTTGTAGCTCCTGTATACCTCCCCCCCTCCTAGTATGAGTCCTCCCGGACGACTATGAAGTGTCTGTGGGTGAAGCATTGTAGTTGTTTTGGTCATAAGTTCCCAATGCAATTGTAGAGCGACGATACAACATTCTTTCCAATAAAGCTGCTCTTTGTTTGATTGAAGGATTGGTGGTCGGGTTTTGGGTTGGTTTTGGCACTTCGGTATTTGAATCAGTAGATGGATTCTTCGTTACCTTGTTGTCTTTTTTTTTTACAATCCAAATCTGCTTCCGCTTTGCTTGTGCTTGCCACAAACTCTTTGCGATCCAAACCTGCTTTGTTCTGTGTGTTGATTCCCTCGCCTTGAAATACCTAGGAGTTTCCATTGATTGTATTGAAGGGAGTTCCTTTTTACAAATCTTTGGGATCCAAATTTGCTTGCTATAGCTTTGTGCCATCATGAACTTCTTTGGAATCCAGATCTGTTTCACTGTCCTTGATTGTCGGGGATCATTCTGTTGTCTGGTATTGAAGACTCTGTTTGTTTTTTCTGGCACCACCTTTTTTGGTCTCCATACCAACGTTGACTCCGCTTTTTTCCAAGGTTGAGCTTTTATAATATTGCTTGTCTTCCTTATCCACTGTTGAGAATTCCTTGTCGAAGAGTACTCCGGTTGTATAGAAACTTTTGGTTGCCATTGCTTCTTCTTTTCCTCTGTTTGTTGTTTGCCCTTGTCCGTGGATTCTTCCTTTGGAGTTGGCTCTGCTCCTTTGGTGAACTTAACTGATTGACTTTCACCTTCGTATTTGATAAGCACTGATTTAGAACTCCAGTCAATCATTGCATTGTATTTCTTCTGCCATGGTTGTCCTAGCAATAATGGATGTTGTGTAGCTTGGTCTTCAACCACGTAAAACATATGAGGATACACATATTGGTTAATCTGTATATGTAAAACTGTGCATCCGACAGTTTTGATTGCATTCTCAGAGTAACTCTTTAACTCTTGCTTGGCAGTTTGTAGTTTAGTGTCATTTGTCAATTGTCTATACAAACTGAGTGAAAGTAGGTTATCTTGAGCTCCTGAATCCAATAGTGCTCTGGCTTTGATTTGGTTGGTTCCTACTTTGCATTCAATGATGGGTTCTTCTTTGTCATTATCCATTTCTGTTATACTAACTGCGTTTATTCGTATTGCTCCTTCATTGCGCTGTTTCTGACGCAGTAGTCTTCTTTTCTCCATTCTTTCCTTCGCCTCGGCTTGCGCTTCCTCCTCAATCTTTTTCTTTTTCTGGACACGCAGCTTTTCTTGATGTATTTTGAGAAGCATGTCTTGTGTTAGCGGCAACAGATACTTTTTCACTCTGCATCCACTAATCCAATTGGGCATTTCTTCTCCGTCTAATGTAGCAAGCTTGACGGCTCCACTTGGTGATAGATCTTTAATCACCAGAGGACCCATCCCTCGCTTTTTAAGCTTCTTAGCATGCTGTTTCAGAGTGTAAACTAGGACATAGTCCCCAACTTTAAACTCTTTAGTCCGCACATGCTTATCAAAAAATTCCTTTTGTCGCCTTTTTTGAGCGTAGATGGAAGCTACTGCTTTTAGGTGAAGCTCATCTAGCTTTTCCAGGTCATCTATTCTATCAGAGAGCTCGTGCCCTGTCCACTCTAGATCCTTAGCCACCCTTAAGGTTGAAATCAAGAATTCTATTGGTAAGATAGCATTTAGCCCAAAAACCATGTTATATGGGGTCGTTCCTATTGATGTTTTATATGCTACCCTATATGCCCATAATGTTGAATGCAACTTCTGGTCCCAGTCAGTTCTCGACTCAGATACAATCTTCGTAAGGACCGTGCATATGGTTTTGTTTGTTGCTTCAGCTTGTCCGTTTGCTTGTGGATGATACGGGGCTGATTTCCTATGGATTACCATGAATTCATCTAGAAGGATCTTTATCACTTCATTTATGAAATGTGTGCCTCGATCACTCACAATTTCTATTGGCAATCCATATCGTACAAAGACGTATTCATATAGAAATTGTGCCGTGGTCCTGGCATCTGCTTTTTGAGTTGCCTTTGCTTCGATCCACTTTGTTAGATAGTCTGTAGCCACAATGATGTATTGTGCATGAGTCTTATATGCAGGAGGTGAAATGGGTCCGACATAATCAATCCCCCATTTTGCAAAAGCTCTTGCCCCCATCATTGGTCTAAGCGGCATATCATCTCTTTTAAGTGGTACTTTGGTCCGCTGACAGTCATCACACCGTTTAACGTATTCCTCAGCGTCCATATGTAATGTTGGCCACCATATTCCTGCGGCTAAGACAAGTTTTGCTGTCTTATCACCTGAAAAATGGCCTCCACCTACTCCTCCATGAGCTTGCTCCAGGATTATCACATACTCAGACTCTGATGCGCAAATCCTAAGCTGGTTGTCTTTACCTCTCTTATAGAGTTGATCTCCTATTAAAGCGTAATCTCTAGCTTCTGTCTCTACAGATTTCTGACGAGCTTTTGACGTTCCTTCTGGGAAAGTTCTATTTGTGAGATATTCAACAATATACTGACTCCATTCTGGAGCGATCATTATCTGATATAATGTCGAATACTCGGCTGGCGGTTTTGATGAACATACAATACATACAGTGACATATTCATGTACGCTTTCATTCATTCCTGGCCAATAGACTCCCAATTGTAACAAATTCCTATATGTGTTCCTTCTTGAACAATGAAATGCACATTCCTGAACATGTGCTTCGCGCAGATATATACTATATTCCTCAGGATTGATGCATAGTCGTAAAACATGATCATTTCCCAATTGATACAACCTTCCTGCAATCAATTGAAGATTCTTGGATTGCTGAATAGCAATATGTTTCAGGTTGTATTCTCTTCTATCGAACTCTCCTCCATAGGTTAATAGGTCAACGACATTTTGAGACCACCTCGGTATCATTTCTATATTGAACAAGTACGCGTCTGGCATGTCGTCATCTACTCCTATAGGGTCTTCTCCATTCGTCAATCGCGAAAGATGATCAGCTCTAAGATGTGTTTTTCCTTTCTTTACTACTACCGTGAAGTCGAATTCCAGTAAGATAATGAACCATCTCACTATTCTCCCGGTATTGCATGGTTTATTCACTAGGTAGAGCAAGGCTTGGTGATCCGTAAAAAACACAAACTTGTTGGCTAGAAGATAATGCCGAAATTTCTTCACAGCATATATCATTCCTAATCCCTCTCGCTCTGTTGTGGTGTAATTCTTCTCTGCATGGTTGAGCTGTCGACTGGCGTAACAGATAGGAAAATCCATGTTTCCTTCTTCTGGCTGAGCCAGAATGCATCCTATTGCATATGCAGAAGCATCTATGTGCACATGGAATATCTTCTCCCAATCTGGTGATTTCAAGACTGGAGCAATAATGAGTGCCTCTTTCAATTTCTTGAATGATTCCTCACACTCCTCCGTCCATTCAAAGTTCACTATTAGCCTGTAAAGTGGTTGGCCTATTATAGCGTACATGTAAATGAATCGTCTATAATATCCGCAATGTCCCTTAAAGCTCTGTACTTGTTTCGCATTGGTTGGTCTAGGCATATCCACTATAACTTTTATCTTCTCTAAATCCGTGGATATTCCGTTTTGTGAGACAATATGTCCCAGAATTCTGCCCTGTCGGACCATAAACACACATTTCTCAGGATTGAGACAAATGCGATATGTCCTACATTTCCCAAATACTTTTCTTAGGTGTTCTAGATGCTCATCTCTCAGTAGAGAATGTACACATAAGTCATCCATGTATATTTCGAGAAACAGCCTTAAGTATTCTTTGAAAGCATGCGTCATCAGCCTCTGGAAGGTTGCGGGAGCATTGGTTAGACCAAAAGGCATAACCCGATAAGCATAAATTCCCCACTCCGTTGCAAAAGCTGTTTTATGTTGATCTTCCAGTGCTATGGCTAGCTGGTTATATCCTGAAAAACCATCAAGAAAGGAGTATGCTGTTTTCCCTGATACACGCTCTAGAACATGATCAGTTATCGGCAGGGGATAATTGTCCCTGATTGTTGCAGCATTCACTTTCTTTAGGTTGACACACACTCGGAGTTTTCCGTTCTTCTTAGGTACTACCACAATCGGAGATACCCAATCAGTGTGTTCAATCTCGTATATGAATTCAGCTTCCATTAGCTTATCTATCTCTTCTTTGATTCGCTTAGCAAACGTATCATTATATGTGTATGGTCTCTGTCTGCTAGGCTTTGCGTCTTGTTTCAGTGGGATTGTGTGTTGGCATATCGATGGGTCAACTCCCTTTAAGTCCTTATAAGACCATGCAAACACATCCCTATACTCTCTGAGAAGACTCAAAAGTCTCTCTTCCTCGCCTGGAGACAAATCTGTGGCTATGTAGACCGGTCTAGGTGGCTCACCTGGAGCTGCTAAATCAACTTTTTTTGCATCCTCCGGTCCGTCATAAGATTCGTTCTCCTTCCTCTCTCGAATAGGTGGGGTTAATATCACCTTCCTATCCTCTATTGTGAATTTCCTATAGTGAGAGGGAACATCCATGTTTTCCTTGATTTTGGCGTTTTTGTCCTCTCCACTCTCAATTTCTGTAGTCCAAACTTCTTTCAGAGTTTTCTTGAGCTCTCTGTACTTGTTTCTACGTTCTAGCTTGGACTCCGTGTGTTCTCTGTTGCGCTTGTTCTTTTCTGATTTTTCTATTTCAGTTTTCGTTCCATTCTTTTGAACTTGATTTCTTGAGCCTCTTTTGTCTTTTCGTAAGCTCTTTTGATCACTCCTTGGAATTCAACTGGTAAGGTTGTATTCCCCTCTTCACCTTCGCAATACTCTCCAACCTTGTTTAAGGGTACAGGCTTAGCGTTCTTTTGTGGCTTGCTCAGCTCCTCAATGCTCTCTTGCAATCTCGATGTTGGATCTTTTATCCCGAATTTCTCCAAGCATTTTCCTACAGTGGTCACCATATGTGGTCTTAGACTCAAAAGCTCAGCTAGAGTGATAGTGCATGTCACTGGTGTTGACAAAATCTCTATCAATCCTTGCGAGTCCATGACTTTTTCTGATGAGATTTTTCGTGAGGGAAGTGCTCTAATCTCGGATTTTGCTTCATACTCTCCTAAGTATGAAGGTAAAGTTTTCAGTGAATGAGGTTTGCTCTCCATTGTTCTAACAGATCCCCCATCTCCCCAGTAAGATTGCAGATCCAAGTCTACTTGAGATCCTGCCTCAAATTCCACTATGGGAGGATTCCTGATGTCCCTTTCCCCATTTGTCTGATTAGCTTGGCAACTTAGCTCGTTTGCAAAGTTTGCCTCTCTCACTTGTTTCCAAAATTCATTGTAATCCTCGTCTCTTCCGTAAGACCTCTGTATGACTGGATGAAAACTCTCGACCTCCTGATCGGTTGTGTTCAACACTATGCGGTCATCCTTTTGTGTATTTTCAGGCTTTTGTGCACTGGGAGTCTTTTCGGCTACCCGTGAAACGATAGTCTCTTGCTGAATTGGGTTTTCTTTTCCACAATTCATTGTTTCTTTTGGTGGTTCTAATAAGGCTTGTGCAGTCTCGATCATTCTCTGGCACATTTCAAGTCTCTGCTTTTCCAATTCCGCGTTTGGGTATGTTATCCACCTCTGTTCTTGTGTTTGGTTGTTCCTTAACCTAGCTTCGTAAGCTCTCATCAGTGCGTCCAATGGTTCGTGTACCTTGTCGACTAGCACTGATCCCCCGGAGCTTAAGCTCGTTGTTTCTTTGATACTCTTTTGTTTCGTTCTTTCCGGGCTCATCTCTCGTTTCCCGTTTTGACTCTCAAGTTTTTCTAATCTAGCTTTAGTTTGCTTTAGTTCCTCAGCTAGAATAGCGTCTTCACGTTATTTTCTCAACTTCATGCGTGCTTTTCTAGCTTTCCATGTGTTTTTCTGACTCCGCGGTCCTTGACTAACTACGTCAGTCGCTAACTTTCCATTCTCAGGTTCTCTAGTGGTTTTCTTAGTTTGAGCTCTAGTAACAACTTGCGTTGGTATCAGAGTTTCATTTTCAGACCCACTGCTGGTAGGAATAGTTTCTAGCATATTCAATGTCGTCTTTTGCACTTTGTTTGGATTCTTTGAACAATCCTCAATGAAGTGAGTAACCCCACACTCAGTGCAATACGCGTTAATTCGAATGATTTCCGTATGTGGGCAAACATTCATCAGATGGTCACCTCCACACTTGTAACAGGGTCCTAGTGCTGGTCTTGGTCCCGCTTGATTCGTCCTTTGTGGATAGGATGGTCTTTGTCCTGTTAACCCTCCATGAGCTATGAACATCAAGGTTCTTGCGTCCAAATTGTATCTCTCTTCATCAGAAGCACTTGTAACTGTTGGTGTTCCAACATTCCCCATCATGCCCCATGGTTCTGGTTGTTTTGGTTCTTCTGGTGGGTAATACACTGTCGGAGACATGTGTGCACCCGATTCTTCGTAATAGGTTTGAACAGGCACTAAGGCTTGTTCTTCCTGATTCTCTAAGGTTGGTGCATATCTAATGCCCACTGGTCTTGCTCCTGGTAAAGGTGGTTGTTGTCCCAATACCGGTTGCGGTCTTTCTATCCCCATAGGTCCAGGTACATTTCCCGTTGGGTATCGAGGTACTGGATGTACTTGAGGTGGTGCTAATAGAGCAGGAGGTGCGTACTGGCGCTCCCTTACATACCCTTTGTTGTAATAGCACTCCTATGTTGGATGGTTTGTCCATTTTTGTTCAATAGCACACCATTTCAGTGTTTTTGGCAATGGTTTTTGGTATGGTGCCATCCTTTTTAGAGCATCTTCTATCATTTGCTCTACATTTGTCATGGTTGTTGTTTGAACATTCTTTTTAGTGGTAGTCTCGCTCGCTACGGAGGAGGAGCTACTGGATGCAGAATCTGTATCCGCTGACACTTCTCCATAAACCGTACAGTTATCCACTAAGTACAATGCCTCTCTCGTTACTTGCTCGAAACTTGTACAAGCTTTCAAGTGCAAGTCCTTCTTGAGAGTGTCGTTCCTCAGTCCCTCAATAAAGAGAACAGATAGTCTGTCATCTTGTGGTCGTTCACGTACTGGACATCTCTCAATGTATTGTTTGAAGCGAAGTGAAGCTTCCTTCACCTTTTCGTGTTCTCTCTGTTTAAAAGCATATATTTGTGAGACCGTATTGTGCTTAATCCCTCGTTTTGAGAATTCCTCAGCAAACTCTCTTAGCAAATGGTCAATGTCATGGAATCCCCCAATGTTCATTGGTTGAAACCATGTCAATGCAGTACCTTCTAGAGTAAGACCAAATCCCTCGTATTGTGTATGGAAATCTGTTATCTGCTCAGCTCTTAAGACTTGCTTAAAGAGTGACACATGTGCATACGGATCTCCTGAACCACCATACTTCTTTTGCACACACTTGGCTACTTGAGATGGTCTCATACATCTATGATCTACTACCAATCTCATTGCTCCTGTGTCTCGGCTAAAGTTTTCTCTAGCATCATGGACTTCATGGGTTACCCTTGTCGGTTCCTCTGCCCTGAATCTACTACTAGGAGGTAAATGTGATGGTTCCGCTTCAAACCTTGGACCTGGAGTGGTATAGGTGGGGATTGGAACTGCACTACCTCGATTCGTCTCCATTGACTCTCTGGAATGTAATGATCCCATTGGTCCGAGCTTCGAGTCCCAAGGTTGACTGAAAGAGTCAGCAACCTGAGTTCTTTGTCCTCCTGTTGTCATTGAGTTTTGCACTCCATTTGTTGGTGCTGGTCTATGTGAGCTAGAAGTAACATAATACTGATGTAGTGGTCCCCCAAAGTATGTATATCCTTCTAATTCTTTCTTGCCCATTGTTGAGTATTGCCTGCCATACTTATCGTAAGCGGCAATTTTCACTTCCGATCCCTCTGTGTAGGTAAAGACATAGAGTCTTTTTTTGTCTGTCAACTCTCCGGTGTAGGGTTCTTCACATCTATAATAGAGATCTTGCTCCCCATTATTATATTTGTACAGCCCCACATAGATGTTATCAGTGTTGATCCTTATAGTTTCATTCTCTCTTCTTAACCTCGCATTAGGGAAGTTCATTATTGGTGCTTTCTCCTCGAGTTCTTCATCTATTCTGGCTTTGGTGCCCATCAATCCCCACTTGTCCACAATGTTAGGGTTTAGGACTACCAAGTACATGGTACCCTCGTCATCTAGATATCTATCTCCGTTATAGCTCACAGGCACTAAGTCCTTGAACTCACTAGGTCTATCTTCTATCTTTACACAATAGCGGTCCATTCCATCTTTGTAGATCTTGGCACCTTGCTCATTGTCGTACTGGTATTTTATGAACAATAGCTTCATGGTGGCGGAAGGGTTTGATGATCCTGCTGCCATATTTTCTGTGTTGTTCAGGTTCAAGTGTTCCAAGTTTTCGGTGAAAATCTCGTAAGATCTCTCCGAAGAAGTATCAGAAACACTTCCTTCAAAGATCGGCTCTAATGGTTGCACCCAACTTTGGTTTACACTTCCCTCGGTTGATATGACACTTGCTGGTTCCCCTTGTTTTGGTTGATTATTCCGGAGATTCATGCCCGATCTCAAATTCATCAATTCCCCTAAAGGACTGTAGCTTTTCCGTCTCGGCAATTTGTTTTCCCCAAGTTTTTGTGGTCAGAATTGATCCAAACTGACTGATAATTGGTCAATTGTTTAATCTTGTCAGTTGGGCAACTTCTGTTTCATCAAGTGAGAATTTTGTTACTGTTATGCTGAAAAAGACATTATATGCGTATGATGTCTTTTTTCACAGATTTTGACTATTTTGGTTATGCTCACTCTCAGTGGCCCCTTTATGCTCTGTTCACTCACAAAATTCAGTTTGAACTCTGTTTGAGCAAGTTATGGCTAGTTCAGGCTTTTCTTGGCAATTTCCGCTTTTGACTTGTTTTTTGGGTCAATTGTGATCCAAATGGTATGAAACTTGAAATATAACCTCTAGACAGCTATTACAATGGATCTGTGTTAGCAAAGTATCAAAATATGTCCAAAATTAGGTCAAAGACATCATACGCGTATGATGTCTTTTTCATCAATTTGGGTCCAAACTTGATATTTATGCTTTCAACAGTGTTTGTAACAATCTTGTCAGGTCAGATTTCAAAAATAAGCAGTGGAAGTGCCAAAAGACATTATACGCGTATGATGTCTTTTGTCCCAGATTTTGACTATTTTTGGTTTTAAGCCTTCTCCAATGTTTATAATTGAGTTTCAAGTGTTTTTGTCAGGTTTGAATGTAAAAACAAGATCTGAATCCAAAATTTCCTATTCTTTGCGTTTCTTGGACTCCGACTTGTCTTTTTTGGGTTTCTTTGAGTGTTAATGCTCTTGTTTTAAGTTGATCTTAGGGTAAAACCCCCCTTCTAAACACTCTGGCAATGTCAAATTTTCAATTTTAGTCTCTGTTTAGGTCCTAAGACATCATACGCGTATGATGTCTAAAGTTGGTGATTTCCAGTTTTTCAGCACAGAACTCTTCCAATAGCTCTTTTAAGTGCTCAGCAACAATTAGTTACACAGAAAATTTTTCTGAACTTTGTTTATTGCATATTTCACTATCAAAGCGACTTTTTCAGTGATCTAACATGCAATCAAACACATCAAGCAAATAGAACACCAATTGATAGCTCTAGATCAGGATCAAATCAGGCCCTACCTAAGCTACTTCTAATCATAAAATGGATTTTTTGCAATTGAAAATATAAAGAGATTTACTACCGCACAAGGAGTAGCAAATGCTTTTTATGTCAACAACCACTTAAACACCATCAAAAACAATCTAATCTAAGCTAAACTAAAAATACTGTCAACACGGAAGACCCAGGAATACCCTACTTCCTAGTATCTCTCGAGACCTTCGGAGTCCACCACTCCTAGATCTTTTCTAACTAAAGTATACAAAGTAGTTTATACGACTCACCTCGTAGGATTAGTCTAAGGTCACCTACTTAGGGCTCTCGTCCCCGGCAACGGCGCCAAATGTTAAGGCGGTTACGCCGCTAGCGGAAGCTAAATAGCGAGAACTCAACCAACAACAGAATTTGTCAGACGAGGACGAAGCTTGACCCGTAGGCGCATGGAAACAACTAGGTGGGTGTCAAATCACCTACTCGACCTTCTAATGACAATCACTACTAAGGAAATCAAATCTAAGTTCTAAAACACGCAAGTGACTGAAATCCGTACTACGAACGAATGCTATACGAAACAGGATCTAGAATCATTGAATCGATCTCAAACTCAAGGGGAAGTCTATACACTAGGTAAGAATAACACCCTAAAGACTTGAACTGCAAAATCAACCTATAACCACTCCGTGCGGTAAACGCGTATGAAGACAGGCCGAAAAATACAGGTGACCGAAACTTGACCCCGATGGTACTAATGTGTAGCTCTACTCGTTGTGGTTCTATAGATATGCTGCACGCTCTATTCCGACACACGAGTTGGAAGAAAACTCACACCGAAGCTCGTAGGAACTTACCACACGTAGAAGCCGATAGCGCGCACTCTTGGTATCAGTGCGTAGCTCTCGCCGTTGCTAATACAATGGCGGTGTCGCTTCTCCAATGGCGGCTCCGTAGCTCGCGTAGCAAGGAGATAAGACTCTCTCTCTCTCTCTCTCTCTCTCAGACACAGTCACGGCGCTCAAAAACTCACTTTGATTAATAATTGAATCTCCCTTTAGGTTACAAAACTTTGGCTTATATACCTCAGCCTTGGAGGTGAGAACATCTCTAATTATTTACATTAACAGGTGAAATTACTTCGGGATTACAAGCTGGAAACTCAATTGAGTCCCGTTACTTAATGAATGGCTCAAATCAAAATTAATGTCGGAAAGACATTTATTACAATCAATGGTTACAAAATGATGGGTGTGAGCAAAAATGCGGGTGTGATCCTCTGCTGGCTCAACAAACACCCAGGCTAGGAGGCCACCTCTTCAATGCTACGAGTGTGGTGGACCACATCGAGTAGCGGAGTGCCCTATTAGGGTGCAAAAGAATGCTGCACAGATGCAAATGAATCAAGGGAGCACGTCTGCAATGCCAATACTCACATGTAATCGTTGTGGCATAGATCACTTGATTGCCCAATGCCCCTATAACCCAAATGCGCCTAAAATCACACCCCTGAATTTGGTCGAAATTGCTAGTGTGACATCGCCAATACCACCCGTCGCACCTGCTTATGCGATTACACGGTCCATGCTTCAAGGGCCAGGACATATCCTCGAAGAGAGAGATACCGCGTCAATTATCCAAGCAAAGAAAAAGAAGACACGAAGGAAGAAGTCGCAGAATACGGAAAATTCAAAGCCAAGTTCCAAAACAAACATAGGAACAGGAGATGACCCCGTGTATATGAATGACCTCGAGGATGATTCAGATTCAGTCGAGACAATGGAGACTAGAACCAATACCACAAAGGGAAAGACCGACAAGGAAAACCGTAACATGGGACCAAATGAAAACCGAATAAGAGAAAACCATAAAGAGCCTCTGAAAACACCACAAGTGTTTCCAAATCCAATCCAAGACCCCCAAGATAAATCGCAGGGGCAAAAAGGGAAAAGTCGTAAAAAGAAGATTGGGACGTACCCAAACCCTGTAGACGAGATTAAGCAGGTGAAACATCTAAGAGGTTTAGTGGAGGAGACTCAAAGGAAACTAGAACCAGAACCCATGCAGGTCAAAATTCATGACACAGTGTTTCCCACGCAAGTTCATCCACCCCACATGAACCATAGACCGTTAGCCATATCTAGTATCATCCAAGAAGGGAGTGAGGACAGGACATCAGAAAGTGAGCATACACCCTTCTTGTTGGAAAGGATGTTTAACGAAGGAATACCTGATCCCATTGAGGAATATGAGATTCCATCCTCACCAGTTCCTAGTCAAGGACCTACACCCTCCAAAACGCCAATGAATGTTGCCAAACTAGTGGACTTCATGTCTTCTGAGGTCCGAACCACGATCATAGCAAAGCTGTATGGAGATCCTGAGTTATTCCTTGCACTTCGAGCATTCCTTAACGGAGAGCTACAAACGGGATTACCGCAGTTTGCGCAACCAAATAGGCCTGACTCGATTATGATTGATGAGGAAAATCATGTGCAATCACTTGACTTAGATGGACACGAGTCTGTGATCGAGGTACCCATTAACGAATTAGGGCAGTATTTTGAAGGCGACGAGTCTAATGCGACCCTACCCATCACTACCAAGGGATTAACTATAAAGGGAATTCTTGATGGTGGTGCGGGAGTTAGCATCGTTACAAAAGATTGTTGGGAATCCATGGGAAAACCCCGCCTCAGTGTTACTAACATTGTGGTAAAGATGGCAAATGGTACCATAGCCAAACCTATGGGGATGCTCAAGGATCTTAAGATCAAAGTTCTAGGACACAAGGTACGACATACGTTCATTGTAATGGATTTCTCTAAACACCTTATGTCATATGAAATGATTTTAGGACGACCATTCATGAGGGAAGCACAAATGGTTCACGATTGGTCTAAAAATCATGTATATTTGCAGTTCCAAGACTCTATCCTTAGAGTGGATTTGGTGACTGGTAAGGTACACCCTTTAGGGAGTAAAACCATTATTGATCATCGCTCTGACACCACAGTTCACTTGGCCCCACTACAATATTGTTACACTTGTAAGAAGGATACAGACATTGGCAAAGATTCTCCTTATATGGATGTCCTACCTCGGATGACTGAGTCGGACAATGTAGACTGGGTCCACCTAGCATCAACCATAGACACTTGGGGAAATAGAGGGACGACCTGGGTAACACCTGAGGGGGATGAAATGCCTATACCCTTAAATATGCTACAAGCGATGCATATCGCTTCCGACAAGACTCATCCTAATGTAACGAAGAAAACATACAAGTGGGTCCCTAAAGCTTCTTTAGTGACCATAGCTAGTGCTAAAAAACAGAAGCCTTGTAAGAAACGTACCACTCGCTCCAAGAAAAGTAAGAAAATGTTGCGATGGATCCCTAAACGACTATTGGAAGCCCAAGGCTACTATCAAGGAAATGATCAAATCTGGGTGCCAAAACGTAGATTGTGCTCTTACCTATCACCTGACCCAAGTGAGCCCAATCCCGTAGCTCCAAAACGAATCAATGATCGTGAAAAGAAAAAAATCACATAATGCTACACACCCGCTCCCGAGCTAGTTTGGGTACCAAAGAAAGAACGATTTGTTCCACCTAGCTCAGGAAGGGGGGAGTCCCATGAAGCTTCTAGCTCCTCATGTAATACATCCATAGAGGTAAAAGCTTCTACACAGCCTCCATCTATAGTAATGGACCTCAATGAAGCTACAAAAGAATCCACACCTCCCAGTGTTCAAGAATCACCTGATGAACCACTTCAAGTTCGATCCTGGGAGAGTACCTTACCACCGTTGCAACTCGACAAGGTGCCTAGGGTAATAGAAAACTACTGGCAAAAATCCTCACCTATTACCAACTGGAACAATTGGTTTCAAAGGGTGACAAGCTCATTTCAAACGGTATGATCTACCCAAGGAAGGGGGGAGTGTTTGCTGACAGTCATCATTCATTTGTTTCGCTCTCAACCTTCCTCCCTGACCTCTTAATCTCCGATCTTAGGGAATGTATATATAAAGCTTTATACTCACAAAAAACAAAAAAAAAGGAGCAAGAGCAATTAGCAAACGAGTATGCACATTAAAGTCAAAACATTGACTCAGACCTACACATGTCACATCTGGTACAGTGAAACAGAAACCTATGCCATGAAACACCTTTGATCCTCATCACTTGAGTGATGGAGGGTAGGTAAGATTAGTACGATAGGAGTGTTTCTGTTTAGAGTTGAGACTTTAGCAAAGTTCTCTTTTTCCACTGATGTTCCTCCTAGAGGTATTGTTTGTGTTTCATAGTGTGTACAGGAGCGTGTTGCTATTGATAGGATTTGGACCTTCATGGAACCTTCAAATCAAGCGCGACCATCAACACAAACAGGTGTTTCTTGTCCATTAGCATTGCCCTTATCTTTTGTGCATGCATGTTTGTCTGCTTTGATTGTGATTGGTAGCATAATATTTAGCGCATTGGCTTAGTATCCAACATTTAATTCAATGTAGTGTTTTGTCATAATCACTTGTCTAGGTTTAAAAATCAAGCAGTCCGACTAAGCTAGTTTGACCAAGTTAGGTATTAGAAATCTTCTCTTAATACCATGGGGAATGCCTTCCTAATAAACAATGGTTACTTAGGTTCTTAATCCGATTTAGGCAGCATTGTATGAAATGTACTAGGGCTTTCTAGTGGGCTTAACCCTATTGACCTTTAGCTTAAGTATTATAAAGGGAGTTTACTAATGTGATGAGCCTGGGGAGTGTAACAGTGTTATATGACCCCCCAAAGTTACAAAATTAAAATGCTGAAAATGAACAAACAAAAAATCAAAGTGCCACAATGTAAAATTTTAAGCTGGAAGAGAAATCTCAGCGTGATTTGGTACTTCACTCACATGTATTGCCTATGGTACTAGAGCCCTAGAGGTTCCCAGTGTGGGTGCTTTTCCTTGAAAAGCAAAAAACCCAAGGCATACAAAATAAGCACACACATCATAATTGAATCACTGTGAAAAGACCTTGGGGGGTCAAAGAAAAAGTAATCAGTCAGGCGATGATTTCATGAGAAATTCCTTTTATGGTAGCTTAACTACAAGGTTTTCTAGATATAGCCTCTAGTCAGCCCTTGAACATGAATACTTGGCTCTCGCGATTAAACAACTTAATTGACCACAAAAAATTAAGAAGCTTACCCATGGTATTAATATTCGATCTCTAGTGCTTTTCGACCGTCAAATTAGCGACCCCAGACTTGTTTAATTTTCTACCTTTACATCTGTTTATGCATTTGATTACATTGCAATTTAATGTTCATTGCTAACAAATTGTTTGAAATTCTTTGACCAATCAATTTGTCTACCTAAAACTGCATATGCTTTTTAAGAGAATGCAATTACTGTGCCAATGTTGTTTGATTTTGCAGTGACTGAAGAAGGCTAAGGACATTCATCTCAAATGCTCTTCCACCTCGACGAACCAGCTTCAACTCAATAGCTTCCGAGGACGGAATCTACATCGGGAAGGGGGGCATGTTAACCCTCACGGCACACGGACACCCTATGATCTATAAACGTTGTATTATGTATTTGGTAGAGTCAGGTACCGGGCTTGTCGGTCCAATAGGGAAAGGTAGAGTGATCGTCGATGAGAGGCGCACTTTAACTTGGACATTCAAGGGATTAGTTGGTTAAGCATGGGCACCCAAGTGTGAATGGGGTGAGCTCCTATAAAAGCCAACTAAACCTAATTTTTACTCATTCTCTCATTTGTGCAATTGAAGAGTGCTCTTGCTCCATTTCCATCTTCTTCTTCTTCTTCACCTCCTTGTGTGTGTGTGTGTGTGAGAGAGAGAGAGAGAGGGAGAGTGTGTGTGCGATCGAGCATTACGAAGGCACGGCGGCGGCGAGGCGGTTGAGCGCGGCACGACTGCAGCTTCTTCTTCATCACGGCGAGGAATCCACCACGAAGGCGAGCGTAGAGCGGTGAGTGACACACCCTTTGTTCTCTTGAGCTTGCTAGTTTAGGCTTGTTGTGTGCTTGGAGCCGTTTGTGGCTCGCATACGGTGTATTGGCAAGTCCCTTGCTTCGACAGTGCGGCAAGGAGCGCACACGCAAAGACCATTAAATACAATGACATAATGAATATAAATACAATGACGCAATGAATCGAGTGATAGAAGAGGCAAGTCGAAAACTCAGAATTTTCAATCAAAAGATGTGAGCGCGAGTAGAAAAGAGCGTTATACACCATGGAAGGTACTTAGAGAGCCAGAGCTTTTACAACACGGAGCAAAATTGTTCAAATACAATATTTGTGGCTTTAAGAGATCTCTCTCTCATCCTCGCATAACTCAGCATAACTTCCTATATCTATATAGAGCTCTCCGTTTAAACACATATCCTCTGTTTCATTTTGTAGCTCCTCTGCATGCACCCCATATAGAGTAGTAGCATCTTGATGCTCGTCTGGCACCACCGCAGCGGCTTCTGATTGAGCATCTTCTCTGATCTCCTCCATTGATGTCGTTGTGATTGGCACATGGTAGCCTTCATACGTCCTTGCACTACGAGGGGCTACCTCTATGACGTACCACCAGTTTGATGTAGACTTTGTAGGATGAAATATTACCTGCCAGAGCCACATAAATTACATGAGAGCTTTCAAGCACATAACTTGTAAAAGGGGGATGTTAACTATTTATATACTTACTTGTTCACAATGCTCGGGTAGTACGAAAGTGTCTCTTAGGTCAGTCCATTTCTTAGTAGAATCCACCTCAAGAAAACCAGACTCTCCTCTACGCACAGTAGCGTTGCGACCCTCCATGATTATCTTGAACCATTGCACGTCGAACAAGTCGACAAAAAATCCTCTGTAATCGATCCTCAAAATCTCTTGCAGCGTGCCGAAGTAAGTGAGTTCCGCCACCACAGGATCTGCATCAGAGGAACGTCGTCGACTAGACTGTTCAAATTTTGCCATGATTCCACAATCTTGAGTAAAACGCTTTTTGTCGATTCGTTCCACCCTAAAATGTCGACCTTTACACCATGCTACTGTGTATGACTTATACTACAACGAACAAAGATTATGAGTGGCCGTTCAAACGTTTATAAATAAAGTCACTTGCTAGTCGTACATTGCAAACTTACCTTGGTCGCGCAACCCCGAGAGTACTCCCACTCTTCTTCAGTCACTTTGTCACCGCATTGTTGTGCGCTTTTCAATTGGTTGTGCAACCATCTTAAGCTCATGAAGGTTGGTAGGCTCTCGAGAACCGCTGGATAGTGCATCGGTGGTCGTCTTCCCCGTCTCCACTCGATTCGTGCCCTTTGTCGCTCTTGCTTTGCATCACTGGATTGTGAAGCATGCAAAATCGGTTGATTTTAGCCTCTAGATCTTCCGTCATCTTCTTCTCAACACCGAGATTGCACATGACAATCCCAGATATGCGCTCATCATCTATGGTTCGCCATAGCGTGTCCCGGGATTTATCAAATCCGTCTAGCCACTCTCCAATGTACACTAGGGACTCTGATACCAACCAACCTTCTGCCATGCTACCCTCCGGACGTGCCTTTTGACGCACATATCCCTTAAGCGTTTTCATGAAACGCTCTAAGAAGAACATCCATCTGGAATGAACTGTGCCAACTATTTCCACCTCATCAACTATGTGAACAAGAAGATGCACCTGAATGGTTAGCATGGTAGTAGGAAAATGTTTCTCAAACATGCACACAAGCTCCGCAGCATTTAGTTTGGCGAATGGTATGGAGTCTACGTTGATCTCCTTTTGTGAGATCCATTGCACCAGCTTTGCAAGTTTGTAGATTGTGTTACGGATGTTGAGAGACAAACATCCCTCAATGGCAACCGGTAAAATAAACTGTAAAGTATGTGCAGCAATGATATTAAAGTCCACATTTTATGCAATGATATTAAAGACCACTATGAACGTACCTGACACATTTTATGCCAATCGTGTGACTTCAAACTGGTAAGCTTTCCTTCTTTAGTAAAACACGTTCGGAGCGAGTGCATTACGCCAGTGGGGGTCCGCAAAGATCGAATGGCCTCTTTTACTTTGCGTTCTTGGGCTCCTGTGAAAATCCATGGTGCTTTAGGGAGTTTTATCGATCCATCAGACGCTGTTTGCGGCCAATATTGCTCCATACGATCCACATTTCTAAGGTCAACTCTGGCTCCCAAAGTATCTTTCTTGCCGGTCAAATGGTCCCATAGTAGATTACCCACATTCTTGAATATGTGCATTGGATCGAGCAAGTGATTGATCATGAGTCGGGGCCAGTATGGTAACTCGTACCATAGAGATAGTCTCTTCATCCCGAGAGGAAATCCGTCATCGCACATCTCCTTCTGCTCTAACCATGCTTGTGCAGACATCCTTGGTGGCTCTCTTCCCAAAAAGCCGTCGCGTAACACATGATTCTCTGGAAGATACGCTTGATGACCTTCGTAGATTTGCTTCTTCAGTGAGGGTGCCCTACGTGCATTCAGTCTAGGTCCACATGTGACACATGCTCTATATCCGCTTGTTTGAAGCCCTGCATGTATACACATGATAATAGATCAACTATGGGAAAAAACAATATTTACAGTGTTTGAGTGAGGAGTGTCAATAGATCACCTGAGCATTCTATTAGCCCGGGATAGTCATGCATGGTCCACATTAGAATGCCTCTGATCAAAGCATTCCGTCGTCCTGTGTGTCGGCTCATATCCACCACCTCTATGCCAATCCACAATTGTTGTAGCTCTTCCAATAGTGGACGAAGATACACATCCATATTCCCCACTTTATATCGCCCTGGCACAATCAAGCTTAGCCATAGGTGCCCCTTCTTCGTAGTCAACCACGGGGGAATGTTGTAGTTGACAATGACAACGGGCCATACACTGTAAGATGTTGATCTTTGACCAAATGGATTTACGCCATCCATAGCCAGGCCTAAGCGCAAATTTCGAGCTTCGCTGGCAAAATCCGACCATGTTCCATCTATATGTTTCCAGGCTGCGCAATCTGTAGGAATTCGTAGCACACCATCCGAAGATTTATTCTCCTCATGCCATGATGCTAGGGCGGCCATGGACTTACATTCGAAGAAATGCTTGATGCGAGGAAGCAGAGGAAAATGTCGCAAAACCTTTTGTGGAATTTTTGTCCCGTGGAGATCTAATCGATATCTTTCGGAATCACATTTCGGACACTTCTCCATGTCTGTGTATTCCCCTCTGAAAAGAATGCAGTCATTAGGACAAGCGTGGATAGAATTGTAATCCATCCCCAAGTTTCGCAAAATCTTTCTTGCTTCATCTCGGGAATCTGGCATCACATTGTCAGCTGGTAGTATGTGCTCTTTCAGCAATCTACACAACATAAAAATATGATACAGTCGTGTAAAAATCTATCAGATCATTGTACATTTAGAGTTCTATTAAAGTAAACTAATTGTAATAGATCACCTGAAAAGCTCTGTGACGCTAGTGTCACTCCATCCAAACTTTGCCTGCATGTTGAGAAGAACCAGGAGTGCTTTCAATCTAGACATACGTGCTCCATTATACAATGGCGTACCGGCTTCACTTTTCATATCATCATAGATAAGCCTTTCTGAATCCATGATCGTCTCGATCATTTCATCAATCTCGGGCTCAAACATTGCCTCGTTGGGAATGTGATCTGCATGATCATCCCCCGAGCTGTCAGAGGCTACATCTTGTGGCCTCACATATGCTGCTTGACCAAAGCGCCTGCGAACACATCTATTGGGTTGCAAGATTGCTGCTTGTTGGCCAGCGTCAGAGTCGGCAACAACTCGATCTATAATAGATGGATCGAACTCGCCAAATTCGCGAACGTGTTGCAAAGAAACATGTCTTGTCCGTCGCACAGCATGCTTGCATTGATTACAAGGACATAAGACCCTCGTTGAGAGATAGGTGTTTCGGTTGGACGGTCCCACATCCTCGTCGCTACTCATAATGAGGATAAAAAACTTATAACCTGGACAACAAATTTAATATTCTATTGGCATTCTTCGTCTTATCTCTCTCTCTCTCTCTCTCTCGCTCTCTCTCTCTCTCTCTCTCTCTCTTTACCTCACATTCTCTAGTCATATCCAATCCCCGCACACCTCGGTCTAGAGGTGCACGGAGATCAGAACCACCGGGTTATAATCTCGTCTTTATTGGTCAATACCTATATTTGTGGGTACAAGAAATCTACACACCCACGTCTACATGATACTGCATGTAGTGGTCAAAACCCCTTTGCCTCTTCTCTAGCTGTAGCACTTCACTTCATCTTAACATCTTTTCACAGTAGATCTTTTCACTGTTCGTCTAACTCTAAACCCTAAACCGTAAGTAATTCTTGCGTGGACTCGATCTAACGTAAATAAGCGTAAATCTAAATAAACGTAAATCTAACTAAAAATAAAGCTAAATCTAATTTAACGTAAGTCTAATGACTAGAGGTTGTCTAGATGCGTCGCTATGAGCGTCGCTGTGTGAGCGTCGCTAATATGAAGAACCTCTTGTAGTGCTGGGCCTATTCATGAGGGTCTTGAGGTGTCAAAAAGTCAAAGATTCAATCCCTACAAGGAGCAGGAGAGCCCTACATGAGGGCGGATGAGAGAGAACACTCACACAAGGCATGCATGGTACAAAGAAAGCAAAAGAGACACTTGTCAAGTTCCTCCTCATGTTTCCCTCATGGTGTGCCTGAAGCCTATTGGTTGGCCACCCAAGGGGTCCAATAATAATTTAGGAGATTTAATTAATTGATTTAGCATTTATCTAGCCCTCTCTCTCAAAGGGGAAAGGGGGACACTTGTCTCAAGGCTACCCTTGCTGTTTGTAATGCCTCCTGCTTGTGATTGGCTAGGCCTGGAGGGGTCCAATGAGCTTCAAGCATGAGCTACAAGGGGGGGTCGACCCAAGCAAGCTAGGGGGTTTCTTAGGGGGTATACTCACCCACACACACTCACAAACACTCTCATTGTGTGCTATGCAAAGTGCAAGAGCTCCCTCTCCTTCTCCAAGCAAGTAGAGGTTGAGAGCCTACACCAACACTCTTGGATATGGAGTGCAAATCCAACCAAGAGTCATGCTTCAATGCTTAAGCTTATCATCTCCTTCTTCTTCATTACTATGCTATTATGTATGCTAGCAACAAGAGTTATGATAAGTGAGGAACTAATTCTTTCTCCTACGAAATGTTTCTTCTTTCTCTTCCCTACCCTCATTCCCTGCTAGCTTTCTCCACCTTCAAAGGTGTTTGAGGTCTTGGGACTGAGGCTTGGGATAGTTAAAGCTTTCTTCAAGTTTATGTTATGTTTGTGATGTATGAAGCTTTCCATCTTCATTGCATCACCTAGGTCACAAGGAACACAAAGATTGTATTGTAACAAGTCTCTCTTAATGGGAGAAATCATAATACAAATGCCTATTGGAGGGGGGACCGGCTCCGCATAAATCCGGTCCTGAACTGTTTTCATGTTCTCTAAATTCTCTCTCTTGCAAAAGTATTGTTTATGCTAAGTTAACTAATTGCTATGATTATGTTGCTATCTTCAATTATGTTCACCCGCTATGCTCACAAAGTCATTTCTCAAAAGTACTCTCATTAATTTCCGCTACTCTCAAATTAAATAGGCCAATTCCATTACAGGTTATATCCATCTCAAAGCAAAGGCAAAAAGGGATGCTCCTAATAAGCATAGAAGAGCCTTAGCCTTTAAGAAAAATAATTGGGTCTTGCTAAAGTTTATCAAGGCTCATCTAAGTTCATACTACGGGCAAGAATCCTACAGGCCACCAAGAGTATTATGTTAAACTAAGAGAAAGATGGTCCTTTTTAAATTCTTAAGCCAATCAATGAGATGGCTTATCAATTAAAGCTGCCCAACCATTGGCTTATTCACAATGTTAAACATGTGAGTCTACTCAAGCCTTACAAAGGAGAGCCACAAAAAGAACCAATAATTGAGGACCCGCCAGAGATCAAAGATCAAGAAGAGGTGTTGCAACCCGAATCGATTCTTCGCCACGAAGACAAGGTACTAAGAAACGGTAAGATTATCCAATGATATCTTGTTAAGTTTAAGAATAATTTTTTTAAAGATGCTAGATGGATGCAAGGAACCTAGCTTAAGGATATTGTCAATGCTAAACTAGAGTAAGAAAATAAAAATGCATTTTAAATGAACAATATTTTTGTCTTATGAGACTCATTCTCTTTCTTTTATTGTGCACAAAATTTAAGAAGTATGTATGCTTATGATTATGTTTGTGGTCACGACGTCTCCCAAACACCAAGTAGAACTTGTCACTCTACTTTGGAAGTATGATAACTAAAGAGTAGACATGCTTTCGGCAGCTAAGTCTCCCGAGCACCAAGTCATCCATTCTGGAATGATGTTGTAGGGTAGAAAGGTATCCTCTACCCCCTAGAAAACATGGACTAATGATTAGGCTTTATCTTCTCTAACTCATAGTCAAGGACAACTATGATTTCAAGAGAGAGATAATGTCGTAAAATATAATATCTAACTTTACCAAATGATTTTCTCATATTAAATTGATCATTTAATATGTGAAGATAAAAGGGGAACAAGAGTTAGAATATAGATATGTGCTTCTAAACCTATCTCAACAGGGGACCAAAAGGAGAAATGGTTGCATCTCAATAGGCGTCCAAAAGGAAATGGTCTACCAAAGAGCAATGTGCAATAAGTGCTTCTAGATTTACCTCAGCAAGGAACTAAGAGGAGAGATGGTTACATCTCAATAAGGGTCCAAAAGGAGGTAGTCTATCAAAGAGCAACATGCATCTAATGGAGCTTAAAGACCTTAGGGTTAGCTCCATTAAAGACCTCCAAAAGTTAGTGTTAAAAGGTCCTTTGACCTTAGGCAAGCTAGGGCTGACCTTGAGGTGGGAATCCTATCCAAGCATGAGGTGCTTGTCGGCTTGCTAACTAAAGTGATTAAAGTATTTGTGGGAACCTTGCCCAAGCTTGAGGTGATTTTCATGCTTAAATGACTAAGGTTCTTGAAGCGTTTAATTCAAAGATAAACTCTCAAGAGGCATAAATGGTTTCCATGCTTAATTGACTAAGTGCTTGAAGTGCTCAATTTAAACCAAATGACTTAAGAAGCATAAAATACACATGTCAAAATCCTCCACATGTGGCCCTCATGATGTGCTTGAATCCTATTGGATAGGCTTTAAAGGGGTCCAATGATTTAGATGCATAAAAATAAATAGTTAAGTTATTTCTCTCAAAGAGAAAAAAGAGGATACATGTCCAAATGATATAATTAAATAATACGAGAGAGAGAGAGAGAGAGAGAGAGAGAGAGAGAGAGAGAGAGAGAGAAGAGAGGAGCAAGATTGAGTGGGGGGGGGGTATACTCTCCCACACACACACACACTCATTATGTGAAGTGCAAGAGCTCCATCTCCTTCTCCAAGCTTGTTGAGAAGTGGAGAGCCTACACTAATAGTCTTGGCTATGGAATGAAAATCCAACCAAGAGCCATGCTTCAATGCTTAAGGTTGCCATCTTATTCATTTTCATTACTATGCTAAGCAAGAAGAGTGATGATAAGTGAAGAACTATTTCTTTCTTCTAAGGATGATTCTTCTTTCTCTTCCCTACCCTCATTCCCCGCGAGCTCTCTCCACCTTCGAAGGTGTTTAAGGCCTTGGGACTGAGGTTTGGGATAGTTAATTCTTTTTGCAAAGTTTATGTTATGCTTGTGATGCATGAAGCTTTCCATCTTCATAGCAACACCAAGGTCACAAGGAACACAAAGATTATATTGTACCAAGTCTCTCTTGATGGGAGAATCTATGATACAAACGCCTTTTGGAGGGGGGACCGGCTCCAAGTGAATCCATTCCTCAACTATTGTTGTGTTCTCTAATACTCTCTCTCTTGCAAAAGTATTGTTCATGCCAAGTTAATTAAGTGCTATGTTTATATTGCTACCATCAATTAAGTTTACCCTCTATGTTCTCAAAGTGATCTCACAACAATGGCGCTAACTTTAATTTTCTTAATTCCGCTATTCTCAAAGTTCATAGGCCAATTCCATTACAATCTTACCGTGCCTTCTCAATATCCTTTTATTCAGTCTCCTCTTCCGAATTCATCTGCCTCAATGCTGATATGATTCTTTTCCTAGTAGTTGGGGTTGGGGTTGATACAATAGCAATTGGACATGATCTAGCAAAATGCCCAAATTTGTTACATTTGAAATAGGCTCCAAAGAAAGTGCCAAAGTTAAGAGGAATGACCATGAGGCCAGCCCCCACGTTTACTACCAGATACTTAGGTTGAGGTTTCTTGATATCCCACCAAATTCACACCTTATTGGCCGTAGTGCCCACTAGTCAAATAGCTAGAATAAAAAGAGGGGTACCCCAGGGCGGCTCCTAGGTCGCTTAGATTGATTCTTAGCCATACAAGAAGGCTGACAAATTCTACCCATATTGGAGATAAGTCTTGAAATGCATCAGGGGATTCAAAGGAAGGGTCCCAAGGAATAACACAAACCAGTGACCGGTTCAGAAACAATGGGCTTTTGGACAGGACTTTGGCCTCAAGACTGCTTTGTCACTGAATAACACAGAGAAAAATCCTTTTTCTAGATATTGGACATTAACAACACATCCTCCCTGCTTAAGGACACTGGGGCTGTGAAGCCACTGGATGAGCTCAACCCTAGCAAGTACCCTGCCCATGATAGAGTTTTTTTTTTGGAGAACCCTTTGAATATAGTCAATTTACCTTTTGCCTTGATCCTTGTACAAATCCCCATGATGCGGGTCGATATAGTCAATTTATGTATTGCCTCGATGCTTGTACAAATCGCCTCGATCGGAGTCGTCCCTTCTCAGATACGATTAGCTGCCACAAACCATCGACTATCATCGAATGCAACTTCAAACCTTTATCTCTGCTTTCTCCCCCCCCCGCTCTAATGGTGAGAGCACTACTACTTAACCTTTGTTTATCTCTTTGCCTCTCTCCCTTTCTGCGTCTTCGTGCACTAGCGACACAAGTGCTCTCACCCTCTCACTTCCAGCATTGCTTGAAAAACCCTAGCTTTAGTGTAATTCCATCACAAATTTTGAGATTTAATGCTAGATTTTAAATTTGAAGGTGAGAAAACCTACAAAACTAAGAGAAATATAGTGTAAAAGCCTTTCAATATTGTCAATTTACCTATTGTCCCAATGCTAGACTGAATCACCCCAATGTGAGTCATCCCTTCTCGACTTTTGTCAACCAACATGAAGGATCGGATGTCGTCCTCAAACCTTTCTCTCTACTGCAAGATCTTGGCGAGAGATTTTTGCCTCTCTCTCTCTCTCTCTCTCTCTCTCTCTCTCTCTACTGGTGAGAGCACTACTTCTCAACCTCTCTTTGACTCTTTGCCTCTCTCCCTCTCTCTATCTTTGTGCATTGGCAACGCAAAGTGCTCTTGCCAGAGTAATTCCAATAATGCTTGGAAAAAACCTAGGTGTAATGTAATCCTACCTATAATTTTGACATTTGTAGTGCTAAATTTCAAATTTGAAGGAGAGAAAACCTACAAAATTTAGAGAAATTTAGTGTTAAAGCCTTTCAATATAGTCAATTTAACTATGGTCCCAATGCTTTAACTATGGCCCCAATGCTTGTGCTAATCACCTTGATTTTCCATGGCGCAAATTTTAAATTTAAAGGTGAAAAAACCTACAAATTTGGAGAAATCTAGTGTAAAAGCCAGTTTAACTATTGCCATGATGCTTTGATGCTTGTGCTAGTCGCCTTGATGCGGCAAAATTAATCGAAATTTCAACGTGAGAAAACCTACAAGATTCACAATAATTCAATGTAAAAACCTTAAATATAAGCAATTTAACTATTGCCTTGTTGCTTGTGCTAATCGCTCTGATGGGAGTCATCCGCTATGAACCATTGCTATCATCAAATGCAACTTTGAACCTTTTTCTCTATTTTCTATACGAGCAAGATTTTGGTGGGAGATTTTTGTCCCCCCCTCTCTCTCTCTCTCTCTCTCTCTCTCTCTCTCTCTCTCTTCAAGGGAGAACACTACACCTTAGCCTCTATTTGCCTCTCTTTCTCTCTGTGTCTCCATGCACCATCTTATGTAAAAACCTTTCAGTATAGTCAATTTACCTAAGGTTTTGAAAAACCTTTCAATATAACCAGTTTACCTATAAGATTTCTTATATGCAGGTTTGGAAGTTTTTGGGAAAAAAGACTTTGAGCTCTCGCTCTCTCACATAAAAACCTTTTAACATAGTCAATTTACCTCAAGTTTTATCAAAACCTTTCAATATACTCAATTTGAGGTGTAAAAACCTTTTAACATAGTCAATTTACCTCAAGTTTTATCAAAACCTTTCAATATACTCAATTTGCCTCAAGTATTGAGAAAAATTGAGAGCGTTGACTCCCAGTTGCTCTCTCTCTCCCCTTCTCTCTCTCTCTTCTATGTGTGTCCCAAGCATCTCTCTCTCTCTCTCTCTCTCTCTCTCACACACACACACACACACAGGTTGAGCACATATGTGAATCTAGTATCAATTCTCTCTCTCTCTCTCTCTCTCTCTCTCTCTCTCTCTCTCTCTCTCGCGCACACACACACACACACACATAGGTTGAGCACATGTGTGCCTCTACTATCAATCATCTCTATCTCTCTCTCTCTCTACGCGGAGTCTATATGCCACTACGAGTGCAATCGTCTCTCTTTCTCTCTCTCTCTCTCTCTCTCTCTCTCTCTCTCTCTCTCACACACACACACACACACACACACACACACACACACATTAAGAGTCAAATGCCTACAAAGAGTCGACGCAAGGAGAAAAAGCTACAGTACGGGCAAGACCTCTCTCTCTCTCTCTCTCTCTCTCACTCACTCACTCACTCTCTCTCTCTCTCTCTCTCTCACACACACACACACACACGGCCCGCCAAGACTAGAAAGGAGACTGAAACACTACAATTTGTGAGAGGCATGGAGGAATCAACATGTGGATGCCTTCTCCTTCCTCAAAAGGTTTAAGGTGCATTATATGTATAGTATAGATGCAACTTAAAAATTTCAAGGCCAAAGAAGCCCTCCATGTGTCACTCATTGGTGAACTTCAAGGAAACCTTACAAAGCCGGAAAAAGTGAAGGGTAAGATTGTAAGAAGCGAAAATATTTTTGATAATTGAAAGTCAAACTACTCTCTATTCTACATAGGGTAAATGTACCAGTTTAAGTACACCTAATTATTTTTTGACAAAGATTTTATTATTTAATGAAAATAAAATTTCTAACGATCTATTTGGCTTTGTCTTTTCAAAGAGCTTTTTTTAAGATCAATAGTGATATATTTTAGAAATATTTAAAAATTGTATTTTAAATTTTTTAAAAACTAACTCTAAAAAGATACTTCTATACTCTTTCTTGAAATACTTTAAGCACCTTTGTTGCTACCCCTCCTCCCTCAAACGCTTTATTATAGTGTGTATGCACACACACATACACAAAAGAGATACTAACAAAAACTTGAACGTTGAGTATGTTTCTATGAAGAGATGGGGGTACACCTACTTATAGCAAAGTTGGATCATCCATGTACTAGCTCTAGATGTAGTTCAAGTTTGTCACAAAGAGAGAGAGAGAGAGAGGGAGAGAGAGAGAGAGAGAGAAGGCAAAGGGAGGAGATTCGTGGACAACCCATCGTGAGATTTGATAGGTGCACATTTACTCGTGTGCATTGCCTTCTGGAATCATGGACAGGCTTCTACCAACACGGGAGTGTTCAGAGAGGCATTGGTCAATGAAGAGAGAGAGAGAGAGAGATCAGAGAGATTGATTTTCAACAATTTCTCATACCAAATTATCTTCACTTTTTGGTGAAATATGATAAACAAGGCTTTCCTTGCAATGAAAAAGTGGATTGACTACACGCACACATAGATAGATAGAGGGAGGGAGAGAGAGAAGAAACAGACAAGTTTTACCTTAAATAAATCCCAAACTCTGGACATTTTTCTTAGAAGGGTATTTTGATCACCATTCTACTACACCTAAGCAATAAAAGGAATCTCTCTCTCTCTCTCTCTCTCTCTCTCTCTCTCTCTCTCTCTCTCTCTCTCTCTCTACTATGAAAAGAGGCGGATTTGTATTACTTGAGAGAAACTCTAAGAATGCCCAAATGATGATGATTCTGATGGTGCTGAAGAAAAAAATTGGAACTGTGAGAACTCAGTACAATTAGCCATATGAGAAAATTGGAAAACCAAAATCCAAATGAAAAAACCTCTCTTAAAGAGATTAAAATTTGCCCATGGTAAGCTAAATGGAGAGATGATGACATCAGCCTTAGAAAGATAGGAACTTTCACCAAAAGCACGCTCCGTAATCTCTCTCTCTCTCTCTCTCTCTCTCTCTCTCTCTCTCTCTCTCTCTGTGTGTGTGTGTGTGTGTGTGTGTGTGTCCTTCTTGGATGTCACTATTGTCAGTTAGCTAGAGTCGCATTATCATAGCTTGAAGGATGATTTTATTTAATAATGAAGCATCCAAGAATATATTTAACACTTCCTTATCGATGCATAGAGAATGTTTGCACATGTTTCCACCTTGAGGGAGAAGATCGGTGCCTTCCAAAAACTTGGTAAATCTATATATTAGAAATCTTTGAGATAAATTGACTAAATTTGAAGGTTTTTACAATTAAATTTTGCTGATTTTCTTACCTTCAAGTTTAAAATCTAGAGGTAAATCTCAAAAATTATAGTTGGGATTACACTAAACATAGATTTTTTCTCAACATTGGAGGAGAGTGTCTCAGAGTTTAGCCTTGGTTCTAATTAGCTGCAGCAACGTGCGGATCACATACTAGTCCTATAACACATTGCACAGAAAAACAAAACAATGATAAATCATCAAATGCGATGCTTTCAATAAAAAGCATTTGAGATCCCCTAGACACTATAAGTAACCTTTCTCTTTGTTGGAAAATTGGAAGAGCTTGGGTCGTGATTGAGAAATAGAGCCTTATGCTCACCAAGAGTTTTTTTTTTTTTTTTTTGCCATACTCACAGTTGTGAAGAGATAATTTATATTAACCCAATAAGAATACAACAACCCTCAAGTACAACATGTGCCTTGAGGGGGCTAGGGTTCCCCTAGAGACTTGTACCTAGAAAACCTACTATATGAGTAACTCCTATCCTCTTGGGCGTTCTAAACAACTTAAAGTATGCATCCATCCTTCATCTTTGTCTACTACCCCTCTTCTTGCTCCTACCATGTGAATGAGCTCAATGCTTGATCTCACAATATCATCAAAGATAACTACCTCTAGTTTTCCCTCAAAGCATCAAATGTTCCTGGACTTCCATACTTGGTTCAAGTAGCAGAATCTGATCATTTGAGTGCATATCATACCGGCCTGGATTTGAATACCACGCCCTCCCAAGATCAGGTCATCCATAAAAAAGGTGATCTTCCAAGTCCTTCTTACCCACTTGCACACTCTGACGGCTAGACCCCACGAAGTAAGGCACTTGAAAAACAGATGGAGAGAGTCTTCCAAGGCTAACTTGCAGCCTGAGCAAGTGCCTGAGCTGAAACTTCTAGCTTGCACCTTAACCGCACTGGCTAGAGCTCCCCAAAGAACCTTCCAAATGAATACCTTTATGTAGTCCGGCCCTTTAGTCTCCCGAATTATATCAACCCTCTTTTGCTAGCATTCTTCTGCCAGGTTTTTCTTTAGATTTTGTTGAGTGGGGCAAACCAATCAAGTGGGTACATCAACGCATTATATGTACTCCGGGCATCACCATGAGCTCCACATCCTTCCAGAAACAACTTTCGTCATCCCATAGATGCAAAAGCTTATAGATCCCTTTATTGCTCACTTACCATGAAACTTCCCTTCAAAAAGGGTCCAAGGAGCCCCTTCCAAGTTTGGAGAGCCATAGGGACCAACTTCTAGAGGAATCCTTGAAGTACTTGAAATTCTCTCCCCATTCTAGAGTTGAGGCTGCTTTGTTAGACTTCCATGGTAGTTCCCTTGTGGAGCCACCAAGCTAGAGGGATGTCCAACAAGGTGCAAGAATCTTGTCCGGTACCGTGGCCATCCTCCATATGCCCCCTCTGGAGTCAAGCTTTGCGTGTTCCATCACATTCCAGACCATAGTAGCCCACTCTTGTTTCTAGTTCATCAGAGAAACCATGAGCTTGGCACACAAAGCTTCTGCATGTATCATAGGGTCAGTAATCCTAATACCGCCTTGGTTCTTAGGTCTTGCTACACATTCACATCTCCCCCACTGGAAAGGGGTCGTGGCATTCATTTTTCTTTTCCACAAAAGCGCTTGATAGGCTTCAAGCAAATTTTCCAGGTGGATTTGCTCATTTTAAGCAATGTGATACAAATAAAATGTATGGCATCATGAAAGCATTGATCATCGTGATTCTACTATGGAAGGGGAGGATAAAAAATTCCATCTTCTCATTTATTTGTTGACTTTAGCCAAGATCGAGTCAAATCTTTACTTATCTGTAATGCCCACTCCAAGTGGAACACCAAGGTGCCTGAATACATTGCCCTTGCCTATTGCCTTCGCGGATCATTTGGCAGCATCAAAGGTGTCGCTTTTTGAGAGAGATACCAGTCTTAATTTCTCAATACTACACATAGATCCAGAGGCAGTGGCAAAAAGTTGGACTATCTGAAGGGCTCTTTGTAGAGTCTCTGAATCAGCTTTGAGGAAAAGCAAAGAGTCATCTGCAAATAGTTTTGCTAGTAGTTGCTTTGCTTCAGGCAGTGAAAGACCTTGAATTTTGCCTTTTGTCGTGTTGCCCTCAAGTGCAGTCACAAGAAGATGCGAGCCAATAGCAAACAACAATGGGGCCAGAGGGAAGCCTTTTTTGGTCGATCACTTGACCTCAAACACTCCCACTATCTTGTTGTTGAAGAGGATCTCAGAGTAACTTCCTTCCCTCAATGTTCGGAAAATCGCACACATTCTAGGTCCAAAGCCTAGAGCCTTCATGATTGCCTCAATGTAAGCCCATGATATTCTATCATAAGCCTTATCCAAATCAAGTTGGAGGATGATACATTCTTGCTTGGTGAAAGAATCGTATTCAATACCAACCATGGAAACCAAGATGTTGTCATAGATTGTCCTACCTTTTATGAATCCATGCTAGTGGGGTATGATGATTCTATTCAAGGTTGGAGCCAGCCTCAAAGCAACCACTTTAGCAATGATCTTGTACGCAATTTTCATCATAGAGATAGACCACCAGGGTGAAAGCATGTTAACCTGTCGCGCTTTTTGTGCTAGTTAGCAGTTTCAAGTTAGCACATCTTTGAAAAGTTGGGCGTCCGGTAAATTTTTTACAAATAATATCAAAATTTATCGGAGGTTGTACATTTGGATTCCTTGTTTCAAGTGCTTTCTATTGATATATCATATGTCATAGATCTTGGAGATGTAGCTCAAGTTATTGTACTAGTTAGCATATGTCAAAATTGTGCTAGTTAGCTTGTCCGGGACATGAAAAAGCATGACAGGTTAACATGCTTTCACCCACCAGTGCTTCAGCAAAGAGCAACAAACCAACATGGGAATAGGTTTGATCAACCTTATTTTCATGCTTGCATCCAAATGTCCCTCGAGCCAGAGCCCTGTTGGCTAGTTGCGCTATTGGGATTTTGATATCCTCCTAGAACTCTAAGATAAATTTGGTAGTTAGCCCATCCCACCCAGGGGACTTTTATTTCCCCATAGCCTGTAAGTCATATTAGTATTCATCCACATTGACAGGCCTCCCCAATGCTTGTGCTTCAATAGGTAGTAGGTCAGAATTGACCGTACTAAGCAGCACGGCCCTAGCCTCCTCGGTCACTTGAGCATAGTCATCTGGTTGGCCAATAATTTGACTGAGATGGTCGAGCTCCGAGCATGAGCTTGGAGATAGCATTCTGGTCTCTTACAACATTCCCCTCTTGTTAGTAATTGCAGTGATAGTGTCCCTTCTTTTGACTTTGAGAGATGTGAAAAAATGTGCCTGGTTAGTCGGCTCAGGTTTGAAGGCAATCTCTCTGGCAAGTACTTGGGTCTTGTTAATCTCCCCAACTTGCAGATTAGCCAGCCTTGATTTGGCCTCTAGCCATCTTTTATGCTCTTCCTGAAGAATTCTTCCTTCTTGCTTTCTTTTGGCTAGTTCTTCCACCTCTTTCTTCAGCTACTTGTTAGCGTCCTCTCGAGCCTTTTTCACTTTGGGTCCTGATTGTTTTATTGCGGATTGAATTCTACACACCAAAGAGGGACAAACTCTAGAGTTAGTGGCTTCCACATCTTGCCTTAATTTGTACAAGGCCGTCTTTGCTAACGACCTGAAGAGGGGGTCTTTAAAGAGATGATTACCTGACACTAAATTTTTCTTCTTCCCCTCGAAGGAACATGCGTCTTTATTGGCCCTGGCTATGTGTAGCTTAAAAGGAAAGTGATCTGACATGCTTTTGGAGGTATCGACACTTAGCATCGCAGATGAGGCCAGCTAGTCAACCTGATGGGAGATGTAACATCTGTCCAACGGGGACTTCATGTTGGCATATTGAAGGCTCGTTTATGTCATACCAGGAGAGCTACTTCATGGACCTACATTACACAAATCGAGCAGCAACCATTTCTTGTATAGTGCCTGCCATTTGGATTTTTCAGAGCCAACCAAGATACTAGTCGATCCCATCTTGTCCTTGCGAGCTTCCACTATGTTGAAGTATCCCATAATACACCTATCACCTTTGCTATATTTGAAGGGTTTTTTGCGCTGAATTTTCCGTTTTGCATGTGGAATTATCTTGAGGCCTTCTCAAGGCCAAAATAACAGTTTCAAAATTTTAATTCACTCTTGTGTCAAGCAAATGGGTGTGTGAGCACAACTCCATAAAACATTGCACAAAAAACAAAACCACAATAAAACATCCAATATTCATCTTCCAATTAAAAGCGTTTCAAGGGTAGAAAACTTTAGTAGGATAACATCATATAAGTACGAGGCTATTTGAGCTCTCCTTAGATACTATAACTTTTTTCTTTGCTGGGAATTGGGAGAGCTTGGGCTGCAAGAAATAAAGCCTTATGCTCACCAAGAGCTTTTTATCTAAGGCAGGGAGAAAAGGGGCACACTTAAAGCTCTCTAATACTTTAATCTCTAATACCTAAAGTATTAGGTTAAAATTTGAAGCATTCACCATCTTTTTACACTAAAATTTGTAAATTTTTCCAATATTCTTCTGGGCAAGCTCAGAATCTAGCTAAGAATTTGCAATTTTAGCCAATAAAAATAACAGTAAAAACCAAAGATATTTCCCTATTTCTATACATAGATACAAAGAATTCAAAGAGTGGTGGGTGACGAAGGCAAGTGGTGGTGGGTGGCAAAGGCAAGCGATGAGGGCGAGGAGACGGAAGTGAGCGATTTGGGAATGGCAAACGACAACTCTCCGCTATATTTGAAGATCTTTTTGCGTTAAATTTTTTGTTTCAAAATCTAGCTAAGAATTTGCAATTTCAGCTAGTAAAAATTACATTAAAAGGTAGAGATTTTTCTATATTGCCTTAAATTGACACAAAGAATTCAAAGAGCATACTCTCTACTCCGCACTTTGATTATAGCGATCTATGAAGATTCCATTTGGTGTGCAAGCATGCAGCTGGTGTTCGCAAAACTCCCCTACCATCCTAGATTCTACTCGAAAAACCCACCTCTAGAATCATAGCTAATATGCATCGAACTGGTTTTTTCGTGCACCCTCATAGACAATGCTTTTTCCCAAAGCATTGGTGACGGAGGGTGCAACGGATTGGAGCAACCCTGCATTCATTTGAAGATTTTTACATTCAATTCCTTTGGATTGCATGCTATCACCTCGTCTTGCGGTGAGATTTAGTGATAAATCTCAAAGTTCATAGGTAGGATTGCACTAAACTTATGATGTTTTTTTTTTCAAAGCACGAACTCTTTCAGTTTCATAAGTGCTATCACCTTGAGGTAAAAATTTAGAAGCGGATCTCAAATTTCATAGAAGGGATTGTGCTAAACTTATGTTTCTCCTGAGCAAGTGCCAAAAGTGAGGTATTTTGGTTGGGTGTGGTTTTTGTTGGGACCAAAAGAGAAGCAAAGGCCCTATTTTGGTGTTGGTTGAAATGGTCTTACCTACGGTCAATGTTGTGGTTGAGTCTATCACGATTGGCATTATATGGCCTGTTTCTTTTAAAATAGATATGCATGGATGGAATCCATTGAGTATTATCTTACAAAATGAAAGCTATGTAAAGATTGTTCTTTACACCATCAACCAAAGGTAACTCTAAAAATTTGTTAGGTGGAATTATAATAAACTAGGTTTTTTCAAGAACTCCTATTCACAATGCATTTTTGGAAAATGTGGGTGGTGAAGATGGATGGCAAAGGGCAACCCTTGCTTGCAGCTGAAGGTCTTTGCTCCCTGAATTCCTTTGGGCTTTGTAAGTGTTGTTAGTTTCGATTTGGAATTTTGAGATGAATCTTAAAATCTGGATGAGAAAGTAGTAAACCTAAAACGAAAATTTGAGCTTTGGAGACAAATCACAAAATTTATATGCAGGGTTATAATAAATTTGGTTTTTTAGAATTGAGGTTACACTAAATTCCTTTGGGCTCTTAGTATGTTTGAAGGGGTTTACACTAAATTCATAGAGATAAATTGAGTAAGTTTTCTTAGCTTTGCGCGCTCAAATACAAACCTGTATGACAAGCAAGAAACACTTTGCAAGGGTTGGCAAGCATGACACCTACACACAAACAAAAGGGACACATGGTGCCCATGCATGAGTCACACACACAAAAAGAGGTAAATCTCAAAATTTGTATGTGAGATCTCACTAAATCTAAGTGTTATTTTAGCACTAAGATACATAATACCTTCCCCAAAAAAGTTGTAAGACCTGCACATGAGAAGTTTTAGAGGTAAATCTTTATTATATTTCAAGGATGTAGACTAAATTTCTCTAACCTTTGTAGTTGTTCTAACCTTCAAATTTATAATTTAGAGGTAAACCTCAAAACTCAAAATTTGTAGATGTCATTTTACTAAACCTAGCCCTTTTCTAAGAATTGGGATACACAAGTATGTCTCTAAGTATGTCCCTACAATTTTGAATGCATTAGTTTTGAGGGAATCAAGGAAGATAATGCAAGGTTTCTTGAAAGCTAGATAGAATGAAAGTCTCTCTCTCTCTCTCTCTCTCTCTCTCTCTCTCCCCCTCCCCCCCCCCCGTGTGCCTCTCCCCGTCTATATGTATAAGATAAGATATTTTGCCTTCTCTCTCTTTGATTGTCGTCGAGATACTGCGGCGGGAAACAACAGAGGACAGGGGTCACATGGATTTGATGGCAGGTAGTACGTATTGCTTAGGGTGATGACGACGAGGCTTGGAGGTGCAGAGTGCCATGAGAATCAGATTCACTGGGTTAACAATGTGAGGCGAAGAGAATGGACAGTTGCCATAGCATCTCCTATGCTATCTTGATTGCGAGGTCTCCATGACCACACGGTAGGCTATGTGTGTGTGTGTGTGTGTGTGCAGTTTTTTCTGCTCTTGACTTCGCAGGCCGGGCTAACGAGCAAGATGAGGAGTCCTGTTCTCTCTCTCTTTCTGTCGCAATGATGACAAGGCTGATAGCGATGGACACGAGGACGAGCAGGAGGGGATGACGCAAGAGGATGATGGGTAGGGGCCGGGAGATGCCATGGTGGCATGCTGACCTCGCGAGCAGGAGGATCTCGCCAGATTCACCTTAATAAAAGCAACATAGACCCAGTAAGTATGTCTCTCAAATCATTTTTAATTTCTTTTTGTAGGAATCTACTTAGATGCTCATGAGAGTGTTGTGGAGAAACAAGAGTGGTATGGCACATGGAGGGGAGAGCGAGAGAAGCTGACTCCATGCGTGACACAAGCTGGAGGGCAGAGACATAGATTCGGGAGGTGGAAATATATTTTCTTATGTGGAATGTCGGGGGATGAATAGAGAGAGGTCGAGACCACAAGGTCAAGAGCGTGATGAAGAGAGAGAGAGAGAGAGAGAGAGAGAGAGAGAGAGAGAGAGAGAGAGAGAGAGAGAGAGAGAGAGAGAGAGAGAGATAAGCAGGACGAGGGAGTTTGGTTGCAAAAGTTGTGTGCCACACAAAACGAGGAGGGGGAGGAGTAGGCATATGAAGGGGACACACGATAGGAAGGTGCAAGAGAATCGGGCACTCCAAAGGGGCTCTCTCTCTATATCTCTCTCTCTCTCTCTCTCTCTCTCTCGTATGCACATACACACTGTCTTCTTCTCTTTCTTCTTGTCCTCTCTCTGTTCACATGCAAGGTCCGCCTCACTCTGTATCTTGTGCGCTTCATGTCTTGCTACTGTGCTTCCATAGCTTTGAGGTGAAAAAGGGCACGTGCAGGAGAGAGAAAGAGGGGGAGAGAGAGAGACACCATGTGTCAGGCTCATGGAAAAGAGAGAGTTTTATTTTCTCTATCTAAGAAGCTATTGCCAAAAAGCGCACGCCCATGTGTGTGTGTGTGTGTGTGTGTGTGTGTGTGTGTGAGAGAGAGAGAGAGAGAGAGAGAGAGAGAGAGAGAGAGAGAGAGAGAGAGAGAGAGAGAGGAGAATGAAGGTGGAAGGATGGGGTGAGATATAAGAGAGAATAAACGGAGCTATGTGGGAGGGAACTAGCAGGTGTTGTGCGTATCTTGTTTATTTGTGTGTGTGTGCTTCGATTAGTAGGTGCAAGGAGCTCGTAGCATGTCGTGTTGGAGACCAGGGGCTTCTATGCATTCTGATGTAGAGCAACTCAAAGAGAGAGAGAGAGAGAGAGAGAGAGAGAGAGAGAGAGAGAGAGAGAGAGAGAGAGAGAGAGAGAGAGAGAGAGAGAGAGAGAGAGAGATGGCATGTGCTCAACCAAACATGGAGTCAGAGCGAATGAGGACGCCACATCAATACAACCGATAGAGGTGATGGATAAAATCAAACCAAAGAGAGGTGGGAAACAAGGGATGGAGATGGATGTGGATGAATGGAGACCAGGGGGAGATCAGCAACGCAGGTGGGTGTGAGGTGGGCAAGGTGGGAAGTGAGTGATGGAGATGGAGGCGAGGAAGGGATGGGAGCCCAGCGAATGAGGGTGCAGACCTTGCATGGGAACAAGGACCGAGGGACTTTCACCTTTGGAATTGTTGAGAGAGGAATCTTCTCATATAATAAATTCATGAATCAAAAGTAGACCTAGGTATGTCAATTAGAATAGTTGAAGGATTTAGGATTGCCTTTTGGGTGACCTATTTTATCACAATGATAAAATATTTCCTCCCGAAATCTCTCTCTCTCTCTCTCTCTCTCTCTCTCTCTCTCTCTCTCTCCTTGTAGCCACCTTTGACCACAAGCTACCTCTCTACACCTTTGCACAATAGCCTTAGGTGCCACTAAGACCACTACACCTACATTCTATATCATCAAATTGCTTCTTTGTTGCCACATGAAGCAGGGGTGCCAAAATTTGCACAGATGCATCTATATGATACTGAGCACAAAGTTCAAAATCATATGAGTTCCTTGGATGGTTTGGATTTTTCCACTCTTGAAGCATTGCCAATGATGATGTGATCATGTAATCCATATGTGAATTCCTTCTACAATGTTGGTAGAATGTTTTGTGATAGCCCTAGTGTGGAGATGAAGATGACAATCTATGAGAATAGAAATACTTCAAGGCAGTACTTGATACCTTTTGGCAATGAGGTTGCTACAATTATGCCAGGGCAAGCGGAAGTACAAACAATTGTCCATCAAGAGATTGTGATACACTGTCAAGAGAAAGGTTGCTGAGGATTTCAAATCTACACATGTCGTACATGCCACACTACATGTTCTCTTGTCTCCACAGGGAGAAGATGGATGGCATGTCAAGATTCCTTATGCTAATGTGCATGGCCCTTTGAATGCCTTGGTTGGTCAACAATGTGTCACTCAAGGAGATTATTATGCATATCAGAATCATGATGATAGAGAATCATGCTTTCTTTGTGGGGATTGTTTCCTTCAGCAATTTATGATCAATACATATTGTGCCATCGAGGAGTGTTACCTTACATGGGTTCGTAGAAATCAACAAACGGGGAGCACAAAATTGTACGTAGGCTTGGCTGACATGGTGCTTTTATTTGAGAGTGATGTTGTTCTTGGATGATTGGTGGGTCGAATAATTGTCTTACCCTCATCTTTTATAGGCATCCCTTGGTACATGTACCAATTGTATCAAGATACAATGGCAATTGTCTGTGCAAAGGGAAAGACAGACCTATTTATCACATTCACATGTAGCCCTAAATGGCCAGAAATAAATGAGCCATTGTTTGTAGGACAGATTTTTGCTGATCGACCAGACATAACCACCAAGGTTTTCTTCCTGAAATACTCAAGTATGATGAAGTACACCTTGAAGAAAGATATTTTTGGGAAAGTGGTGGCTTACATGTCTGTCGTGGAGTTCCAAAAGAGAGCCTTGACACATTATCATACATTATTGGTTCTAGATCCTTGATGTAAGACTCAATCAACATTTGACTATGACAAGGTGGTTTGCTTTGTGCAGAGAAGTTACCAAGAAAGGCTGCAATGAAGACCACTTTGACAGAGTGGTTCACATGCAACTAGGAGAATCCCGATGCAAATGATACTTTGTACATTGATTTTCTGTCGAAAGTGGGTGTGATTCAATATAATGCTCTAATGAACCAAGCTATAATGGATTATATTGAGCAACAGACTTCCCCGGATGAGGATGGAGAAGATGAAGATGATCAAGAGGAGGATGATCAAGAAACTAGGCATACAAAGGATGATGATGATGCCCCACCACCATCTCCACCTCCAGGACCTGGTACTGGTGGGACAAGGCCAGATGAAGGAGGCCAGTCACAGCCAGACCAGCCAGACCAGAATGAGGGTCAACAGGAAGGACAAGATAAAGAGCACCAGTTGGGTAATCAGCAGACTAAAGAGCAGCAACCCAGTAACACTCGGAATCAACCAACTGATCAGTCCCATCATAGAAGAGAGGCTAAAGGAAAAGTGAAGGTTCAAGATGAGGGACCAGTTACTGATCATCAGCATTCACTGCAGCTCATTACTTTGAATAAGCAGCTAAGACATCAACAGGACTCCACACCAGACAGTATTTGGAGGATGATGCTCTCTGGACTGATTTAGAAAGATTTCAAAGACTATATGTGGGAGCCAGAGAAATGGTAGAACATTGGAAATCCGCTGCTTTCCATGATAAAGAAGCTTGTAGACTACCTGCGCATCCCAGTACAATTCATTTGTTGGAATGAGTTCCAGAATGGATACTCAATGCTGATGAGAAAGTGGAAAACCCGCACTGGCAAAGACAATCTACTGCAGATTGTCGGTCTTTAGCTCTAGAACTGGAACTTCTGCTGGGTAACAAATCAACTTACCGTTGCATGAAGGATGTTAGGGTCCAACTCAAGAAAGTTTTGGTACAACTGCAAGCTGCCAGACGTGTCTTGGATGAGAGAGTGAAATCCATTCTTGAGGAACAGACAGCCACTAGCAGAGGACCCCAAATGCGAATGTCAGTAGGAGCACAGACAACTGCTCTCCAAACCCTATTCCAGCTAGTGAGAACACCAGAAAGATGATGCAACAAGAGAAACAGGCTGTATTCAATTTCCTGGAACTTGTGCCTCATTCTCCAGTTCTCTTGTATGCTGTTCCAGCAAGAGAAACTGAGCTGCCAAGATTCTTTCCAGCGCTATATCCTCAACATCAAGAACCAGTTGATCGACTCACATATTTCAAAATAATTGATGAGCTTCAGGATTGGTATGTCAACTGTGGAATGGAAGACTTGGCAGACATTGCTCAATGATGCTCTTTAGATCAATGACATTCAGGCACTGAAAGAAGAGCTACATAGGATTCAGTTGTGTATGGGCCAGTGGAAAATTCAGGTCAGAGGATTGACTAGGATTACTAATCAGTTGCTACAGCTTACGGTCGAATCTTCCAAACTGCCTGAGAAAGACATTGCAGCAAAGCCGAGTCTAGCACCGCAATACAGAGAGATGGCTGAGATTCTTTTCTAAGCTTGCGTCAAAACAAATCAGCCTCTTCCAGAAGGATGGATCCATACTGCTTCGCATTGTCATAAGCTGGCCAGAACCAGACTGACCAAGGGCAGGCGTACACTCTATGATCCTGACACCAAAACCTATCATTCTCTCACACCTTATGAGGTAGAGATGACCACAGACCGGCGGGATCAGCTTGAGCAGGATTCCATTTACCAACTGATTCAGAAGGAGAATGCTAGTGCTGGGACTTCTCAGGCACCATCCCGGTCAAAGAGCAAAGGCAAAAGGAAGACGGTCCAATGGAAGGATACTGGGTAGTTCCATCTCAGAATTCAGTGGCGACTTTTCTTCTCAGCAGGCAGGGAGAGATGACAGTTCTACCTTGGCCTCATGACAGCTCCACCTTGGCCTTTTCCGCTGCCTCCCGCAATCCTTGGTCCTTCTTGAACTACTGCATCCCAACATCAGAACCAGACAATGGATTTTTCAATTCCACACCAGAACCAGACGATGGATTTTTCAGTCTCACATCAGCATCAGGCGGGAATTTTTCAGAAATTTTGGAATGTTGCCAAAATTCATGAAAGAAGGGAAGGATGTAGATGGCTGGATAATCACCATGTGGGAACATGTTCTTTAAAGATGGGTAGCGAATTACTTAGTAATTACTACAATAAAACCAAAGTTTATAAAAAGGGCCCATTACATTATTATCGGGTTGGCAATTGTTATCACTTGTATTAGCGCTTTGGGCTATAATTGTACTTGAGCATTAGTGGCAGTATTGTCGGCTATACTTTCTCTCTGTAATCATATTCGCCGTAATCTCAATCATGGTATATATTTCAGTGATACTTACTTCTTGACCAGTCTTCTGAATCTGAATCTGAACCTTACTACAGTCTATAAGTCTGATTCTTATTCCAGTATCCACATTTCAGTCTAGTCTACTGTCTGAAATCTTTCCACACTAGTAGCTGAAATCCTTCAACACTGGAATTAGCTATCTCAAGAGATCGGCTCCAATTCCAGGTACCCATATCAACAATCGAAAGGCATGTTTGCAGTTGCCATGCGTTACTTGTCAACAAGTTATTGTTCATTGTTGGCCCTCCTCCCCTCGATTATGATCACTGGGAATGGTTTGTGAGTGACCATTCCCAAGAAATCACGCTCCCACCATGGCTCCGGGCTCCTCGCCATGTGGTTGCTGACATTCCTAGGAATGGTCACTAATAGACCACTCCCTACCCTGGCTTCCTATGCATCTCTGATCCTTGTTAAGCGAAAAGACAATTCAGCTCATTCTTGCTACCATGCATCTATCCTATCGAGGCAGGTGTGTGTGTGTGTGTGTGTGTGTTTGTTGGGAGGGAGGGGGGGAACACACACACACACACACAAAGAGGGACATGCGTGGAATTAAGTTGGATTGTAAAGAGCAATAGTTCAGGTAGGAACCATTCAAACACTGGGTGCTCTCCCTCATGAGCCTAGCTAGTGCTCACGTGGGCGATCCATCCTGTGCAATTCGAGAAAGCAATCCCAGGGGTGGGCAATGGGCGTTCACTAGTGCCAAGGGTGGGGATGGGTTGGTCATCATATTGTGGGCTACCCTATTTGCTGGCTTGGCAACGTGTAATAGGTTGAGTGGCATGTCATCATGTTGGCCCCCTTTGTTCACACATGAGATTCATCTCTTCACTTAGCTAGCTTGAATATGTAGCCAAATTGCATTGCCAATTGAGTAGAGAGAGAGAGAGAGAGAGAGAGAGAGAGAGAGAGAGAGAGAGTCTTATTGATGTGTGTGTTAGTGTGAGGGTGTTTGTGTGTGATGAGAGAGATAGAGAGGGAGATATACAAAGAAATTCATTAACGTGTGTGTGGGTGTGAGGGGTCGTGTATGTATGTGTCATGAGAGAGAGAGAGAGAAAGAGAGAGAGAGGAATCTAGGTGCATACATGCTTCGCTCTTTTGCCATTTCTAGAGATAGAGATGCGTGACCTATTCTGCGAGAGAGGTTAATTGTGTGTGCATTGTCTAACGTTTTTTTTCTCATGAAAATCTTGGCTATATTTTGAGCTTGCAGTCAAGAAAATTCGACAAAATTTTACAAGTTTTAGTGTGAACATCGGCAAATGCTTCAAATTTGGACCAAATAGTTGAAAGAGATTCAAGCATGTCCTTACTTTGAAAATGCTTTTGGCAAGCATTGTGAGTACTAGATGTAGCAACAACATCAAGAAAAAGCGGGTAGTCAATAGTGATAAGTACAAAAGAGGTACTCCTTTAGCATGTTGAATTAACTCTTCAAGGAAGTCAGCATTACCACAAGTGTGCACAACACTCCTTTTTAATTCCCTGAGATCCCCTCAAAGATTGTACCTTTCAACTATCAATCGATTGATTTATCATTTTTATAGATTTATACCCATTTCAACTATTTTGAAATGGTTTTTCTTGATTTTTGAAGGTGCTTACATACTTCATACCTCTCCTCTCTCCCATCACACTTGGGCAACATCTCCTCTAGCACACCAAAGAGCTAGGAATATGCTATTGAGAGACCCCTATCTACATGCCTAGGATGTCATTGAAGCCAAGTAGGATGCCCACACTCCCCAGAACACCAAAAAAGCAAAGATTAAAGGCTGGAGTGAGAGGGTTGGAGTGGCATAATAACACCATGGACAAACTTTACTCACAGAAGTTAGATATATCACCAAATATCAAAATTGAAGCAAAGAAGAAAGAGCCTTGGAGAGGCTATGTATAAGTTAGAGAGACAGAGAAGGTTGAAACTTTGTTTCACCAAAAGCTTTGGAAGGCTTATGTGGAACCAATGTATTAAGGGTTGTGAAGAATTGGAAACACCATTCTCAAACCTTCATGCTAGACCTCCTTCTGTATTGAACTCTTCACACCTCCCATGGAACTTGCTAAAGGCTCTTTTACTATACCTACAACAAGAATACCATGTATTTTCCAATACTATTATAGATAGAAAATCCCTATTCATACCTCAACTTCAACTTGATGTTCTACTACAGAATCTGCTATCTAGAGTAGGTCATTGTAGAGATGATCACCTCTTAGGATCTAAAAATTAAAGCCACCCAAAAAAAAGGCCAAGGATGATGGCACTCCATTGTTCAAGAATCTTAGGCCGTTGCCTTTATTAATCACAATTCATCATCCTAACTTTTTCACAAGTAGACGCACAATTCTATTGCATGGACAAGGCACAAAAAGAAGGAGAGATAAAGAGAGAAGAGAGTTCTTCTCTTTTGTAAAAACAATTCAAGAGACCCTATATGTCGTTCAACAACAAGTCCTCAAATCAAGATCTGTAACTGAAAAGAAAATTGAGAGAACCAATCTATTCAGAGAGAGAGAGAGAGAGAGAGAGAGAGAGAGAGAGATCATGGTGTCTCTTCAAATATCAAATATGACCTATGGAGCCAAATGAAACATGTCACATACAATTTTGAGCTAATTAGAGACTCTCAAACTTGCAAGGGCATATTGTGCATAAATTAAGGGGCTCACCGCACTAATGCCCTATCTCGCACAAAAGAGTGTTGGAGATTGTTGCCATGATGTAAATTGCAAATAAGGGGATATGTATAAGCGTGTATAAATAAGAGAGAGAGAGAGAGAGAGAGAGAGAGAGAGAGAGAGAGCAATTCCATCAAGCAATAAGAGAAAAAAGAAGAGGGAAATTTTTTAATGTCAAAAGAGTAATCCAAAGAGACCTCACAGCTCGACGAGATACGGCGTGAACTCAAAACGGTGATACTCAATGTGGATATAAAAAAAGTGGATACTCTAGTTGGATACCAAAAGGTAGGTTTTCTCTTAGCCACCACGGCAACGCACGGGTCACATACTAGTACTACTTTAAAAAAAACAAAACTAATGTGCCTTACTCCCTTGCATGACGTGCGTCCCATTTAGTTGACATTCTCACGCCTCTTTTTCACTTCAAGCTGAGCACCTTTGAGATATGACTCCCTTTCAACTTCCTTTTCCTTTACTTATCCAAAGAGCATCTCTTTACATTCCCCTTAACAAAACGGGGTGCCTTCAAATCACATACTTTCCTCCTAAGTAGTACTTTTATTTTTTCTGTTTTTAAAAGGGTTAAAAGTTGGATTCGATCTTGAAACACTCTTCTCGTCAACGAATTGTGGAGAGCTCACATAACCAAACGAACTAACACTTGGAGTTGATGGCAATTGCGATCCGTTAAATTAAAAAAAATTAAAGCATGGCTCCTCTGTGTCTCCAACTCCACAACACCTTCGAGGGCCCCCTGCCAGACAATGGGTCTCCCTGCGCATGCAACACTCGGCATCTGGAATCTGCCTCGACAATTGAAATCTACTCTTACTTTGCCCCCCCCCCCCGGTTTTTTCCTTCCACTTTCCTTTCCTTTGCGAAACAGAATATCGATTAGATATCGCCAATAAACAATTTTCAAAATCGGGACGACATACAATATTGCTCTGCTCCACTTTTATTTGGTGGAACCTACATAGATTCTCTCTCGAGTCCCATCTTTGCCGAAAAAAATAGCGAGTTGCCCCCCCCCCCCCCCCCCCCCTGCTAGGCCGTGTGATGTCTATAGAGAAGCCTTGGTCGCGGTCAAGGTAGCAACCCTAGCACAACATTCATCTACCCCAAGGACCCCGTTCCTTGCCTTGGTTGCAGGCGAGGCTCGAGAGAAGATTGCGGGTGATAGTGGAAAAGAAGGCCTGGACACTAGGTCGTGCCCTCATTGGCACGCATGAGGCCCATCCTCCCATTCCCTACAGTGTGTGTGTGTGTGTGTGTGTGTGTGTGTGTGTGAGAGAGAGAGAGAGAGAGAGAGAGAGAGAGAGAGAGAGAGAGAGAGAGAGAGAGAGAGAGAGAGAGAGAGAGAGAGAGCAACCTATCATGGAACATTCCCAAAAGCTCCCCCTTGGGTGCTCCTTGTCTCCTCCTCGCAGGATCTGCTATATATAAGGGAAGGTAAACCAATGATTCATAGGGCTTGGAACAGTAAATCATAGGAGAGAGACAACCCAACACATCATCGAAAGCAGCATGAGAGAGAGAGAGAGAGAGAGAGAGAGAGAGAAAATTTCCTTTTGAATGCAAAACAAGCATCTTGCTAGATTTGCTTCAGAGAAATACTTGAGGAATTGTGGCGTGTATGAGTGGGTGTGCATGTCCTCTTGAAATTAAAATTAATGAATACAAAAGAAAACATATGAAATAGTAACAGATCTCTTTTATATTTGTGCTCTACTTTATGAAAACATACAATTTTTTCTCCAAGATTCATAAGGAATCTTCATATTCAAAGGCAAAACTACCAGTGTTGTTGCCATCATCATCCCCCCCCCCCCCCCATGGTTGGATCTACACAAGGCCCCCATTCTTCTCGTGATGGTTGTCTCTGCTCTTCTGCTCTTGAGTAGACTCCTAGATGTGCGTGCAATCTCTCTTTCTCTCTGTGTCATCATGATTTTACACCACACCTTATTTTTCTCTATGTTAATGTGCTCTCATTTCTTCCAAGCGCCTCAAATATGGTATATTTGTGCATCTTCACTCCCCTTCCCGAGCAAAGTGAAAGTGATCAATCCGTTTATGCTCCCATACATAGCCTTCAACAATCTCCTCGTTAAGTCAGCCAAATGAAACTGGAAAGAATTCGTGAAATTGGTGAAAAGATTTTTATGGAAGAACAACACCAAAGACTTGATGTCGTGGCAGTGGGCTAGTTTTGAGTCCAGTAGAGCAAGGTGGTATTGGGATCCTTAACCCTAGCACTCATGCAAAGGTCTAGTGTGCCAAATTTGTGGTAGCAATTGTAAAGCAAGACCAAGTATTGTGACAAAGGACATGATAGGAAAATGCTAAATTGTGCTCTCAAGGTGGCTAGTAAAAAGGCTTCAGGTGCATGACAAATTGCTTGACCTGGGGGCACAATGGGCGAGCTAATTTGGAAATGCAACAGAGTGGCGGAGGCCTTGGAATGGGGAGAGATAACGAGGTATTTTCACAAGTCTAAAACTCATTGTTCTTGGCTATCTAAGGAAACAAGTATCCTATTGAAAAGGAAAATTTTCACAAAGATAAATAACAAAGGACTACGTCGATCGAGCCATTTTTGGGACAGTAGCAGCAGAAGTTGGAAAGGACCACATCAAGTATCTACCTAGTTTCACCTCAATGGGACTGAAAGATTGTTGGTCAATAGAGCTTTAGAATGGCTAGACAGATTTAGCCTTCCTGCCTGCGGGTCCAAGTTCGAGTAGAAAGCATTTTCCCCCCTAAACAAGAAGTGAGGTACACGTTGACCGGAATCAAGGTTGGTGTCAATACTGAAGAACATCTCTTGCCCACAATGGTTGCATGTAATGAAGGTTTTTTTATGCAAGGTATGATGGGGAGCCTTGATGGCTGCTGTGAAGGTTCTAGTAGGATGCATTGGTCTAGAAAGATGCTCACAATGTAGAACAACTAGTGAGGACCTCCCTCACCTATTTAAAGAGTGCTTGAAAATCCATGGCCTTGCAAGGAAGATTTGCAAATGGATTCAAAAGACTTGGAAGATATGTTTCTTCAAGAAAAATTGTTTCCTGGGAGAGAAGGTGTTGAAAATCCAAGTGCTTCTCATTTATATGAAAATTGTTATATTCTGCTACTTCAGGCACGTACGGAAGTCCGGGAACTATTGAGACTTCAAGAATACTTTGGTAACGACCAGTTACACAAAAATTATACAAGAAAGTAGGGCATTGATTGTCTCCAATGGAAGAACTATAAAGAGAGTGGAATTGGAAAATTGGCACGGCAATATGACTTGAATGGCTGAGTGTATGGGTTCTTGCTCATGTCAAGAGTTGACACTTGTTCAACTAGTCTTGGCTTGGGTGTCCTTTTAATTATCATAGGGTGGCTCCCCTCTCAGCTGATGTATCACCAATGCATCTAGGAGATGCCATGGCTCAATACGAGCATGACTTGAATTTGTAATGTTTTGGTTATGCTAATATAATATGCTCACCATTATGAGTTCTGCAAATAAAATTTCAGTTCAATATGTCGTCCAAGTAGGTGGTTGTGTACCTCACGAGAAAAAAAGACTCAAATAAAGGTAAAAAAAAACTAGAATAGAATGTGAAAGGCAAGTTCACCATGCACGTACACTCCTTTAGGATAAAGCACACCTTGCCCAAAGGTTAAATTCCTTTCCTTTTTTTATTTCCTCCCGAAAGAGGGAGATCTTCTTCTTGGTCTTGATCCCCTTAACATTCCATGTTCGATAATCAACTCCTCCATTACTGATAGAGGGGACATGGACCTAGAACCTAAGGTAGTGCTAAATCGTCCTTCTGGGAGAGCTTTGGGAGTTAAGATCAAGTGGGGGACAAACATCTCACCATTGTCAACATCGATGGTCCCTGGAAAGCGAACAAAAGAGCAAGGCCCTGGGATGACTTGAATGAAGTTCAAGTGGAAGGAAAATGGATTTTGATGGGAGACTTCAATATGGTGGAGAAGAGAAAGGATTAAATATGTTCCTTGAGCATGCTTACGAGTTCAGAGAGACCTAGAAGGAGAAGATTGTGTGAGAAGTGGGCATTAATGGACTTGTAAGAGCTGGGTCAGTGGAATAGCACACCCGGATTCATGTATACCAGCCTGCAATATGCTGACACGGCATCTCGTCTGGATAGATGCTTTTGTTCCCATCAAGCTGACTGTGGTTGCTGCCATTTCTTAATTTGAAGGTGGTAATGTCACAATGCCGATCAGATCACCTACTGTTAAGCGTGAAATTCCAACAAACCAGGATAGAAGGTCACTGCCCTCAAGGCTCAAAGAAGCTATTAACAATAGGGGCTCACCTGTTCATAGACCCTCTATTCAAAAGCCTAGTAATGAAAGCTATTGGGAAACTCTGTAAAGATGTGGATCTAGTAATCCCTAAGACCTGGGATATTTTCACCAAGGCTTTACAAAAAGCAATCAAGACGGAGGGTCCTAGAAGTAAGAAACAGCACGAGGAGCTTGTTAAGAAAATTCCAGATGAAGTAGAGCTGGTAACCACCAAAAAACAAGAAGGGTTGGCTTCGGAAGCCGAGCACAAAAGGTGGCTTGAAGCAAAAGGCGACTTGATGGATCATCAGCTCAAGGAGGCGAAGAATGCCAAAATTTTGTCTAAAGAGACTTTCCTCTAGTCAGAGGAGGCTAATCAATCTCACTTTTTTAGGGTCCTCAAAGTGAAGAGAAATTGATGCATAGTTCACTCTTTATCCGTCGGGGAAAGGAAGGAGAGTAGGGACCCAAATGAAATGGCTCATATGATGCTTAACCACTTAAAACAGATTATTGGCCAACCTGAGGCTAATTACCTGAAAGTGGATGGGGCCAGAGCTGTTCTCTTGAAAAGCGTTATAAAAAAAACGATCTCACAGTATGACGCCAACATATTAGAGAACGCATTCTCTGAGGAGGAATGCACTCACACATTGCAAGCTTTGGGGAAAGAGAAGTCTCCATGGTGGGACGACATGACTACCAAATTCTTTGTAGAATTTTGGGAGGAGTTAAAGTCCCCAATTACGCAAATGGCTAATCAAGCTCTGGTCAATGGTGCGCTAGACTTGATCGTCAAAAGAGGCCTAATCAAACAAATTTCTAAACAAGTCTATTGCTCATAGCTAAAGCACTAGCGCCCAATAACAATGATGCCAGTGGTCTATAAGATAATCACCAAAACTATTTCTCTCATGCTTGCTCCTCTTCTTAACAAGGTAATTACCCCCCACTAGCATGGTTTTATTGAAGGAAGGTCTATCTACAACAACATTTTGGCAGCAATGATCGGCATAGAGTTTGCATCTTGCACTAAGCAAAAGTATATATTACTTCATTGGATTTAGATAAAGCATATGATAGGATCACATGGTCTTTTATCAAAGAGTTGTAGAATTCACTAAGCTTTGGACAGAGGATGTGTCGATTGGTTAGCACTTTGGGTGTTGGCAGTCAATCTAAGATACTATTTAATTAGCGGATTGTGGGGGCTTTTGAGGTAGAAAAATCTATCAAGTAAGGTTGCCAACTAGCTCCCCTCTTGTTTGCCATTGGATCTCTATCCTTGATGAAAATGCTAGAAGGCAGTGTTGCAAGAGGGGATATTGAAGGGCTATCCCTTCCAATAATGACCAACTTATGGTGAAGGTGTTTGCAAAATGATTCATTACTCTTTCTCAAAGCTTGTTTGCAGGCGATCAAGAAGGCTCTACAAAATGTGCAATTGTATGATATTGTGTGAGGGTCGAAGTGAAATACTGAAAAATCAAGATTGATCTCCCTATCAGAAGATGACTCGCTCGATCCGACATTGTGGTCCGGGGAGATTTTGTCCAAAGGGAAGGTGTTTAGACACCTCGAAGCCCCTTTGGGGTTGGATATATCCCACTAGAAAATATTCTCATGGGTGTTGGATAAGATAAGGAGCAAGTTACAAAGGTGGGATTATGTACTCCTCCGTTTTGGGAGTAGATTGTAAATGATCAACTTGTTTATGCTCCCATGCTTAGCATTCAATGGCCCGCTATTCAAGATAGCCAAATGCAACTGGAAGGAGTTCCTCTAGAAAAAAAACAATAAAGAGTCACTTCCTTGGCAATGGGTAAGCTGGGAGGCCATAGCGAGGCCGGTGGGGCAAGGCGGTCTTGACATTCTAAACCCTACTACTAACGTGAAATCCTAGTGTGCCAAGCTGGCAACTACAATCCCAAAGCAAGAGCAAGCCTGGGCTCTGATGACTAAGGCCATGATGGACAATGCTAAACTGTACTCGCAAGGTGGCCAATGGAAAGGGCTAGATCTACACGACAAGTTACTTGCCCCTCAATGGTCCTAACCTAAAGCTTGGGGGCTTAACTGCCAAGATGCCAGAAAGTGCAACAAAGCGGTAGTGACTTCCACAACTTGATGTCTCACTAGTCCCCTTGGTTTTCTAAGGTGAGAAGCATCTTATTGAACCCTTCTTGGAGGGAGGTAACCACAAAGATAAAAAACAAAGGACTTCATCGACTGAGCCAGTTTGGGACTTTAGTATCAACCACTGGAAAGGATAGGACCAACTAGCTTCCAAGTTCATGGTCAATGGGATAGAGATATTGCTGGTAAATAGAGTTTTAAAACCATTGATATGCTGCTACCTTCCATTCCACAAATTTAGATTTGATTGGAAAGCTTGGTGGTGGCCTATTGATAGACATTTCCATAAACCACACACCAGAGAGGCGTACAACACCCTCATGGATTCACGGGATTGGTTCTCCTCCTTGAACAAACAATGGGGCAAGTAATGGCCAGAGGCAAGATGGGTGACAATTGTTAATAACATACGGTGTCCAAGATGGCCACTTAGGATGAAGGTATTTATTTGGAAAGTGCTATGGGGGGCCTTGACAAGTGGGGTGAAGGTTCTAGCTAGAGGTATTGGGCCGGATAGATGCCCACAACGCAGATCTGCACAAGTGATAACCTACCCCATTTGTTCAAGGATTGTGCGCGGATATGAAGCCTAGTAGGGAATATTTGCAAGTGGATTCAAAAGACATGGAAGATTTGGTTCTACAAAAGCGATCTTTTTCTGGGGGGAAGGTGATTAGGAGCTAACTGCTTCTCATCAGTACACAAATTGTGAGGTTCTTTTACCTTAAACACGTATAGAAGGCCAGGAAATGGTTGACTATTTGAGAACCACATTGAAGTAGCAAGGTTTATCGAGATTATTCAAGAAAGCAAGGTAGCGATCATTGCCATTGGGAAAAGGAGAAACTGTGAAGTGTGGGACAAGGTGGTGACTGCAATATTTTTGGATGTGTGTAGGTAAGGATCTGCTGTTGGGCCAGACAAGACCGGAACCATTGCCATGGGGTGGCCCCCCTAATACCCGATATACGAGTGGTTACTGGAATATGTTGATAGTTGTTTTTCGGCTTTTCATAATTGCCATAGTAAGCTACCTCACCCTATCAAATCACTCAAACATTTTGGTTATCCCTACCATTTCACTGTACATAGGCATGTGTGAGTTAGGAGACTTTGCCCATATTTTCTTAAAAACCCTCAATTAGCTAGTCACTGGGCTAGTTGAGCTAAAAATTTTTTAAAAAAATATATATTATGGCCTCTTTGTGTGTAAATATTTCATTGTATATAGGGCCTAAATATAAGGATTTTTCATAATTAGTTTGGTATTTATTTAAATATTTATACTTAGGTGTGTGTTATTTACGCTATGTACATTGACTCACCACTACCACAATTTTTCTACCATACTCTTTATTCCATAAAGAAATAATTTCATGCAAGCTCCTTTTATTTTTGTTGTAACTCCATCCCAACAAAATCCAAAAAAACTAGTTTTATTTATGTGTATTTTTTTTTCACTATTGTGATTTTTTTCCTTCCTACATCTATTCTCTATTACTCTCATAAATTAGAACACCAAAAATATTCATCTTTTTATGGTAGACTTATAATGAGAGAGAATTGTTTTGACCCCTTTATATTTTTTCCACCTATATTATTTATATTTGACATGTACATATTTTTTTAGACCCCTAAATATTTGATTTCCTTAGTTGTACTATTCATTTATATCATGATCTCAACAATATCTTCAATTATAGACCTACCAAATAAGGTCAAGGGTATGTGGCATGTATGCATGCACTATGGAGGGCTCACTCTTGGAGGCATTCAAAAGAATCATCCAAAGAAGGACCCCACAAGGACTTTGTGCAGTGGAAAAAAACAGTCGGTTTTGCTGAATTTTTAAAGGTCACGTGCTCTCCAAATTTGAAAAGGTGATACAAACAAAAGTTGTAGCTCGTAGTCTGAAATTTTTCCTCAAGTTTTTCATATTTTTTTGAGCTACGAGCTGTGAGCTATGATTTTATTGGTGGACCCCAGTTTGCCCATGCCATGCTGCCACACTCCCTCTTCCACTTTATTAGTTTCCTCTTTCACACACACTTCTCCACTCATCATCCCTACCTCTCTCACCACTCCTCTCTGCACCCTACTCACCTTCTTCTCAACCTTGAAGAATAAGAGAAACCATGGTGAACTCATGTCTCCTACACACACTTCCATTCCAAAATGGGCCACCTCGTCTCATTTTTCCTCATCCATATTACCCATATCTATCAAAAAACCACAAAATTCAGCCTCTTCTCTTGAAAGACAACATCATGGTGATTGATTACCCATGCATATTCACTTACCTTGGCTTCCAAGGAAGGTCAAGAGTGGAGAAAAAACGTACCGTCAAAGCTAGTGGACCGTCAACAAGCGTCAAAATTGACCCTACTCAAGACACTTGGAGCATCAACATTGTAAGAAATCCATATTTTCTTACCTATTAAGAGTTTTTTCTTCCTTATTTGTATCCTACATAGATACTCCCATTGTAAATATCCAATTCCATTTGTAAATCAATAAAAAAACTAACTCTACTACTTTACTAACACTAACCTACTATGAAAAGTCCTATCACCTCCACTTCTCTCCTCTCTCTCTTCTTCATTTATCCCCACCAACTTCTTGATAATTCCAAGCAAAAGAAATAGATAAGTGCTGAAAATCTAACCCAACCATGGTTATAGGAGTAACCCAAGCCCTCTGCTATAAAAGGAGGGTGTAGCTAGCACAAAAAGGGGGGAGCCATAAGCAAGAGCACTATGCTATAGCTTGAGAAGCCAAGCTCAACCTCTCTAGAAGGAGCTCTTGAGTGGAAGCTTATTGTCTTATGTATATGCATGTGTTGTATTAGGGGTGATTAGCAAGGGAACTCTATGCCATTGTAAGAGAGAGTGATCATTCAATTGAGAGTAGGAAATCTATCATTTCTCCTACTAGTGTAAGCCCAACATTTGTTGAATCACGGAGGGTGGATTTGGACTAAGCTTGGATACTTTGTCTCTCTTCCAATGTGAAGTAATGGACAACAATGATGTGTAAGTTTCTTGGTGTTTTTTAAAGTTCTTGATAGCTTGTCTCTGGGTGTTGTCATCTATTTAGCCATAAATCCCACATACTGTAAGAGGGCGATAGGGTGGAGAGGACTTCCCTGGCCTTAAGACAGTGATTGGGGTGGATTTTCTTGTGATGTTTTGTGGTGTAATTTACTCAATCTATGTTGAACAAATACTAATCTCAGTTTGATTGGTCATGACAGATTTGTAAGAAGGTATTAATGCGACAAGCACCCCCTCCCCCTTCTCTCTCTTTCTTACATATATAATTGTTTTTGCTTGATCACTGCCGATACATTTCAAAGCAGCCCGAGCACTATCTCTCTCTCTCTCTCTCTCTCTCTCTCTCTCTCTCTCTCTCTCTCTCTCTCTACACATCCTAGTTCGCATCCAAAACTAGGTGGTGCCCCAAATTTGTGTAGGGTTAGGTTGTGGGTTTGTGTGTGTGTTTGTTGTTTTTTTCCAACCCCAACCCAATTGAGCAGCACGGGAGCCTAGAAGAGTGCTTAGAGGCCACTCTTCTTGTTGCCCGCCCCGGACCGCCTCAACGTCATGGTTTGTCATGAGCATGACTTGTATCTGATATTCTTTTGGGTTGCTAATATAATATACTAAAGTTTAAGAGTTTTGCCACAAAAAAAAAGATAAAAGACATCTTTTTTTTTGCCAAACTCACAATGGTGAGGGGGTAAATGTATTAAAATCAAGAGCTATACAAAGTAGCCTCAAGCTCCTAATGAGCCTTGAGGTATCTCTGGATCACTCCAAATATTACAATGGGTGAGCCCAAAATTAGCCAAAAACCATTATTACTTACTCCTTGCAGTATAGGAAGTGGCCCGATTTCACTCGTCCAAGTTCCTCCTTTTTCCAAGGACAAGATTCTTTTCCCTAATTTCTTGAATACTCTCCGTAAATCTTGCTATAGATAGGTCATTTTTAAACACCTAATGATTTCTGGCCTTCCATTCATGCTAAAAAAATTTGCACAGAAATTAACAATAGTTGACTGTTCATCACCCTCCCTTAAAAAAACAAACCTTTCTTGTATAACCCTATTTTACATGTTCTTTGAACCCATTTGCATAGCCTCCCTACAAGGCCACTAATAGTAGACACTCCTTGAACAAGTGGGGGAGGTCCTCACTTTGCACCCCAAACACCTATCTAAGCTAATACCTATCGCCAAAATCTTCATGCTTGTCAGCAGATCCCTCCACATCACTTTCCACAAGAATACCTTCATCGCGAAGGGTTTCATATTCATGTAGTCACGGGTTTTTTTGGTGATCACATTGTCAATTATCAAAATTCTCAATTCCCAACTATTTACATACACAAAAAATGACAATGTGACATGAAGGGAACCTAGCGAGCCGGTTAGTTTTTCCCGTCGGTACAATAGCCTAGCCCATTGATCCTTGTTGGGCTACTCAAGCAGCTCGCCAAGCAGCACATCTAACCAGCCCAATGCTCTGCCCGACGGGCCCCCTCGGTACTAGATAAGGGGGACCCCTCCTCCTCACAATTTCCAAGCTTTGTGAATTCTCAATCTCTACGAAGCTCTCCCAGATTTCCCCAAGCCCTCCCAAGACAAATACAAATTAACAGTACAGTACCTAAATTTTATGTATTTTATGGTATGATTAATGTTTTTTATATGTTTGTTATAATTTTTAAAGTGTGCCAATCTTGCCTTTCATGTCAACATCGGTCCTATTGCTGGATTGGAAGTGTTGTTGTTGTGAAAGTTCCAAGGATTTCAAATCCATGTAGTCACGGTTATTTTATTATCACGCCATTCATTACCAAAATTATCAATTCACAACTCTTCACATTCACAAAAAATGACGATGTGACCTAAAGGGAACCTGGTAGGTCGGTTGGATTTTCCTATCGTTACAAGCAAATAGCCTGTCAGGCCACTGCAGAATACTTGCACATCTCGATGGGCCCGATACTTAGCTTGATGTCCCCCTTGGGTCTATATAACGGAGTCTTGGGGGGGGGCTTTCTCCTCAGAATTCCCAAGCTTTCCAGCCTTCAGAATTGCCAAGCTATCCTAAGCTCAATCAAGCTTTCCCAAGCCCTCACAAGCTAGATAAAAATTAATGATATAATCCTTACCTTAATTTCATGTATTTTTGGTGTGATTAACTCGGTACAAATTTTTGCTCTAATGTTTTTATAATTTTTTTCTAATTTTTAAGGTCTGTCAATCTTGCCTTTCATGTCGACATTGGTCTTATGGTTGTACCATAAGTGTTGTTGTGAAATGCTAGACCAGCACTCACTCACGGATTGTAAGTAGTTAATCAATTTTTTCCAGCATCGAGGATCGGCAGTGTCATCATGCAAATTGGTGAAATTACTTTGTATTACAACATGAACACTATTTTCACTTTGAAATCGATTCTACTTTGGACCGAAGTGTTGTTGTTGAACATGGTTGGCTACATTTGAGTTATGGATATTTCTATTAGTCTTGTCATTGGCATCAATTCTATTATTGGAATGGGAGTGTCATTGTAAAGGTTGAAAACATGTTAGCGTGACATGCTTTTTGCTATCCTGGACAGTGCTAGCTAGCACAATTTTGACATATGCTAACTAGTACAATAACACGAGCTAGATCCCTAAGATCTATGACGTTTGATTTATCAAAAGAAAGCTCCTAAGACAAGGAATTCAAATGTACAAACTCCAATAAATTTTGATATTATTTGTAAAAATATTATCGTGCGTACAAGTTGTTTTTTAAAATGCTAACTAGCACAAAAAGCATGTCATTTTAGCATGCTTTTACCCTATAAGCTAATATACTTCTTTCTATGTCTTGTGTGTGATCTATATATACATGCTTTTAGGCTAGTTCTGTGTTGCTTTTGGCATCAGCTCTACTATTAAACTAGATTATTTGTTAGTGTCATTGAATGATGCTTTGCATTTTAGGCTAGTTCAGTGTTGCTTTTGGCATCGGATCTACTATTGGGATGGAGTTATTGTTAGTTTCATTGAATGATGCCCTGCTTTTTAGGCTAGTGCAGTGTGCTACTTTTGGCATCAGCTCTACTATTGGACTAGAGTTGTCGTTAGTTTCACTGATTGATGCCTTGCTTTTTAGACTAGTTTAGTGTTTTTGACATCAACTCTACTATTGGGCTAGAGTTGTCATTAGTCTCATTGAATGATGCCCTGCTTTTTAGGCTAGTTAAGTGTGCTCTGGGCATCAGCTCTAATATTGGGTTGGAGTTGTCCTTAGTCCGATTGAATGATGCCTTGCTTTTTAGAATAGGTCAATGTTTCTCTCAACATCAGATCTACTACTGAGCTGGAATTGTCGCTAGTCTTATTGAGTCTGAAAGCAAGGGATGGCGTATAATATTAGTTTTCCTTGACAGTATCTTTGCAATGCAATTTATCAAAGTCCCAAAAGAAATCACTTATCATGTTGTATATCATTGGATACATCTTGGGAAGAAGAACATAAAAAAGAAACTCTGACAAGTTTTGACACAAACTACAAAAATTTTACCGGTCCCCATTTTTTCATTAATACCAATAAGGTGGAAAACAAATTGGTCCTTTTTTTAGAAAGCTGAAGACCATGGTGAGAAGAACAGGTCCTCAGTGAATATTCAAGAAATAAATGTGACAAACACTGTTGCAGAGGATGACAGTCTAGTGTCAGGAGACATCTACTTCTTGAAGAATACAATGGACTCAGCTCTTCTTACAGCATCTGATGGAAATGCACTGAGTGATTGGATTATAGACTCAGGGGCATCACTTCATGTGTCTCCAAACAAGGAGTGGTTTACCTCTTATGTGACCACTAAAGATCATGTTCGGCTAGGCAATGGGAAGACATGTGAGATCTTAGGTGTTGGAGATGTTCAATTGACGTTTCAGAATGGCTCTTCTTTCACGCTGAAGAATGTGAGACATGTTCCCGCAATTACAAAGAGCTTGATCAGCACAGATTTACTTGATGATGTTGGCTACGTCACCACTTTTGGACAGAAAATGTGGAAGATATCCAAGGGTTCTATGACAGTAGCACATGGAGTAAAGTTTGGAGGACTTTACATGATTTATGTATCAAATGTCTCTAAAAATGTAATCAATGTAACCGAGCAGCCGAACGTTTCTTTGTGGCATAGCCAGTTAGGACATATGTCCAAGAAAGGAATGGACATCTTGTCTCGTTCTGGTTATTTGCCTGGATTTTCATTTAATGATTTTGAATTCTATGAACATTGTCTGTATGGTAAGCAAACACAGCAGCCACATAAGCATAGAAGCAGTAGAAGAGATACACAGTTGGCACTTGTTCATAGTGATTTGTGTGGACCTATGCCTAACCTATCTCTAGGGGGAGCTTCTTACTTTATGACATTTATAGATGATTACTCGAGGAAAGTATGGGTTTACTTTCTCAAGCACAAGGATGAAGCGTTTAGTGTTTTCAAAACGTTTGTGACACTTGTGGAGAATCAGAGTGGCAAGAAGCTTAAATGCTTACGCACTGACAATGGTGGAGAGTATGTTTCAAAGGCCTTTCAAGACTTTTGTGAGTCAAAAGGTATAAAACGTGAACTTACTGCTCCTTACAATCCTCCTCAAAATGGTGTTGCTGAGAGGATGAATAGGACCATACAAGAGAAGGTCAAAAGTATGTTGTCTAATGCACAGCTGCCAAATGGGTTTTGGGCTGAAGCTGTATCAACAGCTGTTCATCTTGTAAATAGATCTTCTAGCAAGGTTTTGCAGAAGGATTCAGTGCCAAAGATGGTATGGTCAGGCAAAATGCCCTCATACAAGCATCTCAGAGTCTTTGGCTGTGAGGCATATACTCACGGTCCAAAGGAATTTAGGAACAAACTTGAGCCAAAGAGTAGAAAGTGCATCTTTCTAGGCTATGGTAATTCTAGTGAGATGGGGTACAGACTTTGGGATCCCAAATCCAGAAAGTTTGTCCGCAGCAATGATGTTCACTTTAATGAATCCAAATATCATTCTAAACCAGAGAGGGTTGAGGAGATTACAAGAGTTGTCTTCCAAGAAGATGGACCTGCACGTGCAAGACAAAATGTCAGGGCTCAAGAGGAGCAAGGGTAGGATAGAGTGGAACCACAGGTTGTGGCTGAGCCTGAGCCACCTATTGTGCATAGATCTGGATGTGTCACGCGACCTCCTGATAGGTTTGTTCCATCTATGAACTATGTCATGTTGACTGATTGCAATGAGCCTTCATGTTACAAGGAAGCAGTACAAATGAAGGACTCCGGGAATTGGCAATTGGCCATGCAGTCAGAGATGTCAGCTCTGCATAAAAACAAGACATGGAAGCTAGTTAAATTACCACAGGGAAAAAAGGCTCTACCTTGTAAATGGGTTTACAGGTATAAGATCACCGCTCATGATAGTCAGCCAAAGTACAAAGCAAGGCTTGTTCCCAAGGGCTTTAAGCAAGAACAAGGCATTGAATTTGATGAAGTCTTCTCTCCGGTGGTCAAGATGACTACATTGAGATGCTTTCTTGCATTGGTTGCCATATTAGATTTGGTGTTGCACCAAATGGATGTCAAGACAGCGTTCTTGAATGGTGATTTAGATGTGGAAATTTACATGCAGCAGCCAGAAGGGTTTGTTGAGAAAGGCAAGGAAGATTGGGTATGCCAGTTGTTAAAGAGTCTTTATGGCTTAAAACAATCACCGAGGGCATGGTACCATAAATTCCACAAGTTTATGCTTTCTCAAGGCTACAAACGTAGTGAGTTCGATCACTGTCTATATACAAAGAAGGCTAAGGATGGTAGTTGGCTGATCCTTATTTTGTATGTGGATGACATGTTGATTGCTGGCAAGCACTTGGAAGAAATTTCAGCTTTGAAGTCAAAGATGGCAAAATCGTTTGACATGAAAGACATGGGTGAGGCAAGTCATATACTTGGTATGCGCATTGAGAGAGACAGATCAAAGAAGTTGATTTGGTTATCTCAAACAGAGTATATTGACAAGGTTTTGCAACGTTTCAATATGGAGAAGGGAAAGGCACTGAGTGTTCCATTGCCACCATATGTGAAACTTAGCAAACAAGATTGTCCTGTGTCTGAGGAAGAATAGGCTGAAATGGATAAGATTCCATATGCGTCTGCAGTGGGTAGTTTGATGTATGCAATGATTGCTACTCGCCCAGACATTGCATTTGCAGTGGGAGTAGTAAATCGATACATGTCAAACCCAGGCAAGAAACATTGGGAGGCAGTGAAATGAATATTGAGATACCTGAAAGCTACAAAGAGTATGCGTATATGCTATGGGAGTTAGGAGCTAAGTGTAAAGGGTTTTACAGACTCAGATTATGCAGGTGACTTAGACAACCGAAGGTCTACGTCAGGGTATGTCTTTACATTGGCTAGTGGAGCAGTATCATGGCGTTCTAGATTACAAGATTGTGTTACTCAGTCTACTACAGAGGTTGAATATGTTGCAGCATCAGAGGCATGCAAAGAATCAATTTGGCTTAATCGACTAGTAACAGATTTGGGAATCAAAGAAGAGATACCTGTGTTATATTGTGATAGTCAAAGTGCTATACAATTGGCTCGCAATCCAGTTTATCACTCAAAGACAAAGCATGTGGATGTGAAGTATCATTTCATCAGGGAAATGCTCAAGGATAAGCAACTTCAGCTTGTCAAAGTTCACACCACATAAAATCCTGCTGATCTACTTACAAAAGGACTTCCCTCAGAGAGCTTTGCGCATTTTCGCAAGCAGTTAGGTGTAGGGTAGTACATCACTTCTCTACATCTCTTGTATATTAGCTTGTATAGTAGCTTCTCTCACACTTAAAGTACCACATTGGACTTTAAGTGGGAGGTTGTTGGGGTATAAAGCCCAATGTGGTCGCCCAGGTAAGTGGGCGGGCCGCCAGGTATGTAAAAATATTCTTTTGTAAAAACCTAATAAGAACTCACTATGCTCTACACATTATAGTAGAGCGAGTTCACCATGTCGTCGTGCTCTTCTTCTCGCACTCTCTCTCGCGTCGCACTTCCGCTCGTACTCCTTCAAAAAACACTTCCTCTCACTCTGTGTGTGTGTGTGTGTGTGTGTGTTCCTCTTTCAAACCCAACAAACACTCATAAACTCTATCTTTCTCTCTCTCTCTCTCTCCTCTCTCTCTCTCTCTCTCTCTCTCTCTCTCTCTCTCTCTCTCTCTCTCTCTCTCTCTCTCTCTACATCAACAAACTCTCTGGAAATACTTCTCTTGGTGGATAGAAGTGGTTTGAAATGAGTACCGAGGTGGATTCCTCTATGTGCTGTTTTGAGTTGATTGAAAACGCTTGAAGGAGCTTTGCACCTTGGTTGCAAAGGTCGTCTCGGAGGTTAGGTCTCTCTCTCTCTCTCTCTCTCTCTCTCTCTCTCTCTCTCTCTCTCTCTATCTCTCTCTCTCTATTTCTATCTATCTCTCTCTCTCACATCATGAATCCAAGTGTGCATTTGTTACCATAAATAGTACACGTATTTTTCGGTTGTAAAAAACTATTTATTGTGGTCGTACCAGCCATTTATTTCATGTCGGCGTGCTTCGTTAAAAACGCTAACGGTAAAGTCTATTATTGTATGAAAAGGGGAGAGAGAGAGAGAGAGAGAGAGAGAGAGAGCGAGAGAGAGCGAGTTAGAAAGGCCTCTGCCTCCTAGAAGGTGCATTAATCAAAAGCGCGAAGACCACCAACAACATTCCCAGTCCTTGAATCTCTACTCCAAGAGCAATATCTAATGCTAACTGTAAAGTCTATTATTGTATGAAAAGGGGGGGGAGAGAGAGAGAGAGAGAGAGAGAGAGAGAGAGAGAGAGAGAGAGAGAGAGAGAGAGAGAGAGAGAGAGAGAGAGAGAGAGAGAGAGAGAGAGAGTTAAAAAGGCCTCTGCCTCCTAGAAGGTACATTAATCAAAAGCATGAAGACCACCAACAACATTCCCAGTCCTTGAATCTCTACTCCAAGAGCAATGTCTAGTCCTGGCAAAGGTAAAGGCAATCTCTTCACTTTCATTTGGTCCATAGTCTAGTTGTGTCTAGGAATTTTGCTTCAAAATGTAAAAGACCATTTAACATTTCACCAACCAAAATTGGATCACGACACGCCAGTAGTGTTTTGAAGGTTTGTTTATGTACCTTGCGCGCCGTGATCCACTCAGTGAAATTGTACAAAGGCTTTTTTTTTGAGTATAAATTTTTTTGATGTTTTGGTAGCTATTACTTAGTATCAAAGCCAATCAAGTGGATCACGGCGCGCCAGTAGTATTGTGGAGTTTTGTTTATGTGTTCCGCACGTCGTGATCCACTTGATTGGCTTTTGCTCTTCACAACTATAAAGCTATTTTGCGTTCTATCAAAGGATGCACACATGCTAATCATCTTGTGTTATTGTGTAAATGATTAGTTGGAAATAATTGTGAGATACCTACCTATTGTTTGTTCAATACTTGTATGATTATGTGGTGTTATTCTTGTTATTTATGTTTGAAGAAACTTATATTTCTCATTATGAAATAAATGGCAGGATTACGAACTCATAGGAAGAAGAGGCAAAAAAAATAGATCCCGAGTGCATCGTTGGCCAAGAAAACGTTCCGAGAAGAATGCCGGAACTGTTAAAAACTTCAATGAAGAGGAATGTAGACTTCACAGAACCACATTGATAAATCTGGTGCATAGCCCGCCATGAGTTTTGAGGATCTTGCCATGAGTTTGGAGGAGCCTGATACTAATCCATCCGTCGATATGGAGTCCCCTTGTACTCCAAAATTTACTCTATTGAACTCACTTAAGAGAGATGTGGAATTTTCAGCACCTACTGTGCAGAGTGCCCAATGTGTTGCAACAATCCCAAAGAAAAAGAGGCAGTTATTTATGAAGACCCTACAGTGATTGATGAAAGGCTTTTAGATTTTGCAGTTTCGTTTGGGGATGGTGATAAGTTTGACTTGGTCTCTTGCATTTTTAATGCTCCATTTAATCTTGATGTGTCTATAGCTGAACAGAGTAAACACTTGAAGCTGGAATGAGAGAAGTTTGAGCTTCACACTCAAGAGGGGAGGGTTAATGTTGGTGAAATGGTGGTAGTTCATTTTAAAAGACTGTGATCCTAAAAGACAATCTTACAAGAAGTATAATCAGTTGTCTCTTATGTACAGACCCCATTGGTGCAACTTACATGAACGGGAGTGCAAGCTGGTTCAAGAATCCTTTGGATTTCTAATATTTTTAAATGGATTATTTACAAGTCTTATGAAAGATCCTAAGGAGGTCATGGAGGAACAAGATTTACCAGCATATGAAAAAGAGAAAAAAGATGAGGAATATATTGAAGTGACGGAGATAGAGAAGTCCATGTATCTTGAAGAAGAAGCAAAACAGGTGGAACGAAGCAATCTTCTCTCAGCGAAAACCTCACATATCAAGCTACCTCTAGATGTGTCACGTTTCAATGAGCGGCAAGCCACCATAATGCTACCAGAAGTGCCAGAGTTTAAATTTGGAGATAGGTCATACATTTTACTTCATGATATACAAAGTCTTTTTTGTTTGCGGGAGAACTTTGCACTGGCCACTATGTACAAGTATCAGGAGGAGAGGAATGGATTTGTTTCAGATGACAGTAGTGATGATGAGGCAATGGAGATCTCCAGTAACCCACTGGACTGCCTTAAACTCTGCTTTGAAAAGGTAGAAAAGTATAAAGAAATCCTTCCTGATGAAGCCACATTTCAAACTATTCAAAATAATCTCTAGAATTGGTTTAAGCGACCAGCCCAGGAGTCAACCAGATCAGTCAACCTATGGAAGGATGAGCTCTTTTTGCAAGATGAGAGTTTCATGGTATAAAATCCTTGCCCCCCCTCCCCATCTCTGTCTCTCTCTTTCTCACACACATACAGAAACACCTTTTGTTTACAGTCATGGATTGCTGAAAAGGATGACTTTCTTCGTCGTCAAAGAAAACAGTTCTGTGGTTGGGATGCAGCTCTAGGAAAATATCTTCCTAGTTTATGCGAGGCACCCATCCTAATCTTCCACAAAGGAATGTCACAAGAGGGGAATACTGCAACCTATTCTTTCAAGACATTATCTCGCTTCTAAAGTGGTCCAATGCTACCAAAAAATGCTGACAAAGTTATCCTCATCGACAGGCATTATCTCTAGGGAAAGAAAACCCTATTGAACTCTTAGAGTATGGCAAACATTTAATGATCAGATACAAGGACAAGGTTCCAAATGATATTTGCAAATCATCAAAAGGTTGAAATAGTTGTGGTACATATTGAATTTAATTATGCAGGCATTTTTGGTACATCCGATCATCTAAACTCTAATTCTCTTGTTCCACCGATGATTGGCATATTGCATTGTCTCCCTCCACCTCATTTGACTTTCAAGAGCACTTGAGTTGTTGAATGCGTCTACTCGCTTTCTTTTCTGAAGTTGCAAATGTTTGATTGCCTGTACGATTGCTGAAGAGGCCAATACTTGCCTTTTCTGCATGCGATAAATGATTCTACGAAACCACTGAAATAACTCCTTCAGGCTGTTTGCATTATTTTGAGAGTCTCCATGCTATGTGTGTCTAAAGTAGGCATTTCTAGCCATGTAATGAGATTTCTCCAGGCCCTGGGTGTTCCATATACCTGGATTCCCATTCTTTTGGATGAAGTATGAAAAATGATTAAAAATAATGTGCTGCAAAACAAGAAATTTATTTAGAAATTTAAACACAAACTTAGTACTAAGACTATTTAAGGTGCTTTGAAATTACCATGTAATGAGTGATTTGAGTGTCAGTCCATGCTGTCTTCAAGGATTTTTCTAGTAGTTGGAGGTTCTGTTTAAACTTGCTGAGATTATCATGCGACCAATCATCATTGTCCTACATTTGAAATAACGTGTCAATGGAACGCCACACGTCACCCTTTGCATTGCAAGTTGTTGGCTCTTGGTCTTTCACTGCTAAATGAAGTTTTTTCTAATGCATATACTCAACTTTGCTAATGTAGGTAGAGTGATATACCCTCCCTCGCTTTGTTAGCTTCACATTTTTCATACCTTGAGTTTTAGATAGAAAACGACGTGCATTGACCCCGCCTATGGATGGCTTGCAGGGTACATCTTTCTCATTGGTTGACCTTTTTTCGTCCCGCTGGATTTTCACATTACCCCCATGTAGACCAATATCTGACAAAACTAGTTCCAAAGCCTCTAGAGCGACTTGTCGTTCAGCTGACTTTTTTATTTTCCAAGCAAACCCAATGTACATATATACCAACTTCTCTACAATTTAGCAAAGACCATGCATTGTATAAATATGGACATTAGCAAGTGGTATGTCTAGAACTAGTCGAAAATTGGAGTCTTGATTGTGACGAGTAGGAGCCTTTCGCCACCACTTTGGGTCCATCACCTTTGCAGGCTCCATGCAATACAAGCATGGAGACTTTTCCATGGCACCCAATCCACAATTATACATACACTTCAGTGTTTTGAGATCACCTGCAAGATGCCATTGAACTTGAAAAGTCTCCTCTCCCATGTACAGCCACTACCTCTCCTTGATTCATTTGCCTATCAATGATATCTGGAATAGGAGTTTAAAGGAACACCCAAAATAAAATGTCATGGTCTTCTTTCTTTACTTTCAAGATTAATCCTTTTGAGATACAAAAAATAAATCTAAAGTTTAGGTACAATCGAGGGCTTGCTAGAGCTGCAAAATTGGAAATAACTGGATTACCTGAAATGCACCAAGCCACCATATGTTTGTTTTTGATTGAACAATAGAGTATGAAGGGTCATCAGTGGGACATTTGTAAAGATCCCTATTCATTAATGTGATTGTAACTCGCTCTGGCTTCTTCTCTTTAAGAATCTCACACTCATCTAGCTTCAAAACAAAATGTAGAACGCCACCTGTCTCTTCGAATGTGATATTATAGAACTCTACCATTCTAGTTTGCAACAAAGTCAGGTCCATGAAGATATTGTTGTACTCATCATAAGTGACAGTAGTTCCTTGTGAGCTATAAATATCTTGAATATGAAATGGACATCCAATGAAGTCGGTCTATTCATTATTGAGCTGGAGTCTCTCTGTAGTGTTTGGAAAAGCTTAGACTTTATTCCCTTCTTCACAAACATGGAAGAGATAGACTGTTGAATAACTGAGTAACCTCTTTCACTATCGCCAAGGGAGTCCAATGTACCATGTATTTGCTTGGCAAGCACTGCATTCTTTTCAATGAATCTATCAACGACATCCTGTTGCTAAACCTTAAACTTTTTGTCATGCATTATATCCTTTGCAAGACCACTAATTATCAATGGCTTTAACTGCTTTCCTACATTGGCCTTTGGGTCTATGTTTTTTTTGTCTGGATAGACAGAATCTCTACAAACAAAGCATAACTAACATAAGCAGAAACTTAGATTAGTTTAAATTAATTAGACAGTTTACAATGCTCACCTCAATGCTTGGATTCTTTTGTTAAGGCCGCCAGAGCCTACCTTCAACGTTTCAAGATTCCGTAGTTTCTTCTTTCGCACACGAGTGCCTAACATTGTGTCTTTGTTTTGTAATGACCGTACCTTTGTTCGCAAGACCTTTGATTCTTGTGTGTGTTGCATTACAGTCTTTTGGTCCTCATAATGCATGTTCAAAAGTCTTCGAATCTCATTTGCTTGGTGCTTCACCATGTCTTTATAAGTTTCTGATTTGTTGTTTAGAGCTTTACAATAGCCAAGCAATCCATTCTCTCCATTACCTGCAAGGGTCAATAAGTTAGTGGGATTTGAAAATGGAGGGAAAGCATTGGTCATGGGATTCAATGGATAGAGTGAGCCTTTTGTCCAAATATCTAGGTGTTTTGCTCCCTCTGCTCTGAGTCTCTCTGTCAACATCGATGTCACTTTGATGTTAGTTTTGCCTCGCTTACACAGTGGCATATATTGGGGATCCAGGTCAATGTGTAGATGATAGAAGGGTCTTTTAAGGAGGACATTTGTGGGGGTGGAAGAAGAAGCCATGTATGCAACAATGCAAGAAAGGGAGGATTTCTTTGAGATCAGCGCACAAACAGTGATAGAGTAAGGAGAGAGCAGGTTTGGAAGGATACGTCCTATTTCCTTTAGTCATACATTCCACGAACAAGAAACTCCCTCCAATTCTAGGATGTTCATTAAATGCAACTGAAAACGATTTATTCTTCAATCGTCATGGCCGTTATGACACTGTGGCAAGAATCTACTTGTAAGTGCACTTTTTGAATGGTTATTCCAAGTTTACAATTGCTTTTACCACACCTATTTTCTAGAGAGAGAAATTCAAAATTCTGTTTTTCTTAGAAGGCCCTCCAAATGACCTCAAAAATTTCCTAATGTGATCTACTACCACGGCCTTTTACCTTCTTTACAAGTTATTCTCTACTTCCTCAATTAGAACTCAAGCATGTTGAAGACAGGGGTGATGAAATGGATAATTGAGCTTCAAGAGTTTCAAATGTCATTTATGGTCAAGCCTAAGCACTAGAGCTACTTGAAAATATCTTCTTACGTATAAAGAGACTCCACTTTTGATCAAAGAGGAAGCCATGAAGCAAGAAAGAGTGAGAATACAACTTGAAAATGCATGCTTTATGTATTTTGATAGCTCATATAGAAGAAGTCATGATGCAGCATCTGGAGGCATTGTAATTTATGATCCCAAAGGAGTTTCGATTAGAAAGCAAGTCCTAAATCTTGATGCAAAAAGCAACAATGAGACTGAATACATTGCTCTTCAAAGTGGTTTACATATGTGTTTACAACTTGGAATCTATCATTTACAAATAAGGGGTGATGCTTTGCTAGTGGTTAAGCAAGTTTTGGGAGTGTGTGAAAACAAAAATCCAAAATTGAAGGGCCTTTTCTGCAAGTGAAGCAATTAGTGAAACAATTTGAGGATTGGAGCACCATGCATGTTGATAGGTCTCAAAATGAAGAAGCTAATAATGCTGCACAGGAAATGATTACTGGAGTGTTTATCGTTAAAGCTGATGAGGCTATGTATCATGGAAGAGAAACCTTGTTAAAAGAAGAAGATATTTTCCAAACATATCTTCTACCACAAGACATTCTAGCATTAAAGAAGTATGTGTTCATGAGAAAAGCAGGAAAATATGTTATTCATGGTGATGTTATTTTCATAAAAGAGAATGATCTGGTGCTACGTCGTGTACCTTGTAAAAGGAAGAGATTTGTAGACTTTTGGAAGAGAACCATGAGGGATCTTGTGGTGGACACGTTGCAATGAAAGTAACTTTACAAAAGATCTTGCAAGAAGGGTATGTGTGGCCAAGCATACAAAAGGATGTCCATCATTGGTGTAAATCATGTTTACCATGCCAACATATGGGTAAGAGAGTACTCAAAGCTAAATTTTGCAACATTATGTTATCTTATGATGTGTTTGAGAAATGGACCTTGATGCAATAGGGCCATTTCCTATGAGGAGTGGAAAAGGAAAATGTTATATTCTTATTGTAGTTGACTATTTGTCAAGATGGGCAGAGAAGAAGGCAATAAAGAAGATCACTAGCAAGGATGTTGGAAAATATGTGCATCACGATATATGTTGTAAGTTTGGTGTACCATTGGAATCTCTCTATGATAATGGTCCGGGATTTCATGGAGAGCTGATTGACTATTTATGTGAGAAGTTGAAGGTACCACAAAAGTACACCACTCTTTATTATCCACAATGTAATGGAATGAATGATAGATTCAATCGAGAGTTTATGAAGATACTTACCAAAGTGACTCACAATCATACTGAAATGTGGGATCTTGAACTTTCGTGTCCTTTGTGGGCTTATATAACATCTGTGAAATCAAGAACAAGATTTTCTCCATTTCACTTGTTGGTCTTTGGAAAGGAAGCGTTGTTTCCCTTTGAAGTTGAGATTCCTTCTATCAAGATGCTCATGAAGATGAATGAGGAGGCAACAGACATTCTTGAAGAGAGACTTTTTCATTTACAGTGTTTACAGCTTGATCGTACTCTTGCTTTTGAGCACTATGAGAAGAATCAACATAGTCAACAAAGAAGGTCCAATGAAATTGTGAAGGACAAAGAGATAGAGGAGGGTGAAATAGTTTAGCAATACAATAGTAAATTGGATAACACCTTTCAAAATTAGTTTCAAATTAAATGAGAGGGTCGATTCATGGTAGCAAAGAAGTACAAGAATGACACTTATTAGCTTGCTGATTTGGATGGAACCGTACACTCATCTAGAGTTAATGGATACATGCTCAAAAACTTTGTGCCAAGAATGATAACACGTGTAAAATATGATATAATTCTTCAAGAGCATGACAACTTGAATGTCACTTTACATGCAAAGGTAACTTCTTGGGATGATATGTGCTCTTTGTTTGCCCTGGATTTGCTGATCATTAATGATCTAGTAGACTAGGGGGTTGCCAAGTTCTGACGATATTTTTTATGAAAGTAAGAAAACGCCTAAATTTTTAATGGATTTTTTTCCAACTTGCTGAAAGAAGTCACATGTGTATATGCCATGTACATACTCAAGCGTGCTCGTCCAAGGTCACCGTTATGTACATATCCCCTAGAGGGATTGGATCATTGCTTATGGCATCATGGTTTTTTAAAATTCCTTGTACATGATGTAGATATGCTTTTGAGTCTCAATAAAACAAGTTTAAGTATAGAGAATTCTCTCTCATGTGCTAAAATGTGATCTATGTAGTCACCCATGCAGCTCTTCTATATTCTTGCATATTTTATCCAGATCACGTGCATCGTGTATGCATGGTGATGTATTTTGAAATGTAGTGCTTTGAAATGATTTGAGGAATCACCATGACAAATTTGGTGATTGTTGGTAACCGTTTGTCTTAATCCCCATCGAAGTTGGCTTTTTATAGGCAAAAATAGGTCAAAATGGCTCAAAAATTGGTCGAATTGGGTCCGAATTGGCCAATTTTTGACATATCAGCTCACATGTCGTGGAAAACAAAAGGGAGTGTATAAAACTATGTAAATAATTGAATTTGGGAGCTTTGCAAAGTGGTTTCAAGTTCGAAAAAAGATGCAACGTGTACACATTGTGAATAGTAATTGTGAATAGTCAGGTTCGCGTGCTAGCAATCGGACACATGTACATGCCCGTATAGGGTATCGGGGCCTTGGATATGGTTTTAGGTGGCTTATTTTGGTTCTATAGAATGTGTTCGAGCTTTTTAGAATGTAAATAATTCAAGTGACAAGTATGGGTACTCTCATCCCGCTTAAGAAGTTTGGGACATGCGGTAACTATCTATTTACGGTGCCTGATCTGCGGTGATATATGCATCGCCTTAGAAGTGGTCAAAAATGGAATGTGGGGATGTGGAAATATGATTTCGGTATCGAGGATCAAGCATGCAAAATTTGGTGAATTTTGGAGTCCGTTTGGGGTTTTTCTAGCGAAAAATGCCCACCAGGGGTCAAAATTGGCCAAAACTAGGCCAAAACTGGGCCGGATGTAGTACAACATTTGAAGCCTAGCAAGCGCATTCAAAGTGCACTTTGGAGCTTCAAGAGTATGAGTTGGAGTTTAAAGCGGATCATTCTGTTAAAGCTCACTTGTCAGACATAGTCGTACATAAGGCGGGGGAGCTTCCATCTTACCCAAGGGTTGACAAGGATGATCATGAAGAGGAAGTAGATATTACAGATGCGTATACAATGATGTTTGATGGTGCATACAGGAAATTTATTCAAAAGGAAAGTGGTGGGTTAGTCATTAAGAACCCAAAAGGTGATGTAATCTTTTCTAGAGCTTACGATCTTGACGAAGCTGAAAGTAACAATGAGGCCGAACACCTCACACTTTTCCTTGGGTTGAAGCGGTGTGTTGAGTTTGGACTGAAGAGGGTCATTGCAAAAGGGGATGCATTGCTAGTCATGAATCAATTGCTTGGTTTTTGGAATGTTAAGAAAGAAAATTTGAAGAAGTGGTTCTATGGCATCAAGAAGCTTTTGCATGAGTTTGAGAAGATACAGTTTAAGCATGTTCCTCGTGAACAGAATAAAGAAGCTGATTAGTTGGCTAGGGACAAGTTGGATGCCTTGGTAGCTCCTTTAAAGGTCAAGGAAGCCTTGTATGTAGGAAGGGAATCATTGCAAGATGTAGAAGTATTTCTTGGTAAAGGGCAATGTCGAGAGGGCATGTCAAAGGTTCGGCGTAAGAGAATAGTTGCAAAAGCAAGAAACTACACATTGGTAGGTGAGGATCTCATGCTTTATGGCAAGGATAGCATTTTGAGAAAAGTGCCGTACAAAGAAGAGATAGGCTTGATTTTGAAACAGGCCATCAAGGCAAGGATCAGGTTGTCTTTCGTGTTTTGGGAGCAGGTTACTGTTGGCCCTCTATGATGAGAGATGCTTATTTTTGGTGCAAGTCATGCCATGAATGCCAAGTGTTTGCAAATCAGAAGCTTTTGGCTGAGCCTCAGAAAGCTATAATGTCTTTTGATGCATTTGCAAAATGGGGAGTAGATGCTGTAGGTCCAACGCCAAGGACCAACAATGGTAAAAGGTATATCCTTGTGGCTGTGGACTATTTGAAAAAATGGATGGAGGCAAAAGCAGTAAAAGATGTAACAGCAGGAAGAGTGGCCTCTTTTTTAAATGAACAGGTGTGTTGCAAGTTTGGAGCTCCAATGGTTATTATTTCTGATCGTGGACCAGGATTTAGGGGAAAAATTGTTGCTGCTCTCATGGAGAAATTAAAAATTCAGCATAGGCATTCTTCTCCTTACTACCCACAATGCAATGGGTTGGTTGAGAACTCCAATGGTCAAATTGTGAAGATGCTATCAAAGTATGCTAAAGAGAATCCTAAAGAGTGGGACTTGGACTTGGAAAAGTGTTTGTGGGCTTATAGAACTGCGTATAGAGTGTCAACACAGTTTACACCATATGAACTTGTTTATGGAAAGGAAGCTCTTATGCTCATACAAGTGCAGTTGGATGCCCTGAAGTTCTTGTGTAGAATGCAAGGTGAGCATAGAGACAAGGATGGAGAAAATGAATAAGAGGCTGCTAGAGAAAGAGATCAAAGAAGGAGATTTGGTGATGAAGTATGATTCTCGCTTGGATTTTACTTTTCAAAAGAAGTTGAGGGACAAATGGTTGGGTCCATACAGAGTGAAGCATGTATTTCCTAATGGCACCTATGAGTTGGATGCCATGAAGCTCTTGTGCAGAATGCAAGGTGAGCATAGAGACAAGGATGGAGAAAATGAATAAGAGGCTGCCAGAGACAGAGATCAAAGAAGGATATTTGGTGATGAAGTATGATTCTCACTTGGATTTTACTTTTCAAAAGAAGTTGAGGGACAAATGGTTGGGTCCATACAGAGTGAAGCATGTATTTCCTAATGGCACCTATGAGTTGGAAAAATTGTTTGGTGAACGTTTGCGCTATAGAATAAATGGTTATAGATTGAAGAAATATTTTGCAAGGGATGTAGTTCGAGATGCAAATAGTCTCTTGGTTGAGCATAAATGCTCTACCTAGAGGGTGGGCAATGATGATAGACCGCTTTTGGCGTGTACAAAGTAGTGTTTATATGCATGGTCATATGTACATAAATATGTAAAAACTTGCATTTGGGAGCTTTTCAAAGTTGTTTCAAGTTCAAAAAAAGATGCAACGTGTACACATTAAATAGTCAGGTTCGCACGCTAGCAGTCGGACACATGTACATGCCCGTATAGGGTATCGGGGCCTTGGATATGGTTTTAGGTGGATTATTTTGGTTCTATAGAATTTTTTTGAGCTTTTTAGAATGTAAATAATTCAAGTGACAAGTATGGGTACTCTCATCCCGCTCAAGAAGTTTGGGACATGCAGTAACTGTCTATTTACGGTGCCTGATCTCCAATGATACGTGCATATCCCTAGAAGTGGTCAAAAATGGAATGTGGGGATGTGGAAATGTGATTTGGTTATCGAGGATCAAGCGTGCAAAATTTGGTGAATTTTGAAGTCCGTTTGGGGTTTTTCCTGCGAAAAATGCCCGCTAGGGGTCAAAATTGGCCAAAACTGGGCCAAAAAAGGTCAAAAAATGGTCAAGAAAGGTGTGAAATGGCTTCAAATTTCCACATCACTCACGGTGCCATGATGGTCCAGGCTGAGGGAGGACTTTGGAAGAGGAATATCAACACTTTCACCCCTATGTGTGTGGGAGTAACCAGAGTTCCTACAGGTGGTCTAGTGAAGTCCCGTTGCGTTCCCGTCCTGTTTTCGAGTGTATGGAGGAGTGAATGAGAGATTTCTCTCTTCAATTTTGCACTTGGGAGAGTCTATGGAAGTTCTGAGGTTTCCATGGATGTGTTTGTGCAAGGAATTGAGGGAAGAAGGTGCGGCTTTCTGCAAGACTATGTGACCCTGTATCGGTGCCATTAGGGTTGGCGCTACTCCAAAGAGTCCAACAGAGTGGAGTTTGGTGAATATTTTGCAATGGTTTGAGAGTGGCCTTTTGTGTCTGGATTTTTTGTTTTTTGATGGTTTTTCTTGTATATTTTGGTCACCATCAAGCGTGATTTCAAGTGTTGATCACCTCGACTCACCTTGTAGTGTCTCTGGGCAGGCAAGGGCTTGTAGGTCGAGGCGTTTGGAGTTTGAATTGAGCTTGTGGGTAGATATTTTAGGGAGCTTTTGAGTGGTAGTGAGTGAGGTGAGGAATTCAAGTAAATTCCTTGTGTTGTGTTGAGTTGTCTGGGTGTGTGAGTGTGCGCACGACATCTTTTGCTCCATCATCCTTTGGCGATCCTGCTGAGGAGCGGAAATTTGCCGGTTGTGCACCCAGGTGAAGCAGTTTTGCTGTGAAGTTTGAGCTTCATTGAATAAAAGTGGTGGTTTGGTTGAGGTGCAAGACTTCAAATTTTGTGGAATTACTCACGCAAGGGAGAAGCAACTTCAAAGGGATGGCGTATAGTCGGCCAGTGTTTACAGGGAAGAAGGATGTGAAGGATTGGATTGCGAACTTCGAGTGGCATACGCTTGGTATGCACATTGTGAATGACGAAGCCAAGATTCATTTATTTCCTCTTGCGCTCAAAGGAGAAGCTCGGGAGTGGTTTGAAGGTTTAGAGGAAGAAAAAAAGCAAACATGGGAGCAGGTGAAGTTAGAAATTTTTGAGAGGTTTGGAAAGAAACTAACCGCAACAGAAGCGACAACAAAATTGAGAGGTTTGCAGCAAGATGTTCATGCTAGCTTTAAAGAGTTTTTGCAACACTTCAAAGGACTTTGGGTTCAATTAGAGGCGGCATTCCAAGTACCTCCAGGGGATTTCTTTAAAGTACGTCAGTTTATGGATTGTCTCCATCCAAGTGTAAGGGAGAAGGTCGATCAAGAGGCGCCTGCTACATTTGAAAGAGCTGTGAAAATTTCCGAGGCCAAGAGCAAGAAGATCAAGAGAAGGTGGAAGCAAGGCCTGACACATAGTGAGCCAGTTGTGGTGCAACCAATGGTCCTTGTGACAACGGATGATAGAGTGGAGCGAGTTGTTCAAGGTCCAGATCCTGTTACGGCCTGGGTTCTACATGATCTTTCCGGTCAGTTGCAAGAATTAAGAATTAACATAATGAATAGAAACCAAAGAGAGGAGCGGCCAACTGGGAGAGGCAGGGGACGAAAGCTACAAGGAAGATGCTACAATTGTGATGAAGAGGGTCACTAAGCCCCTGATTGTCTTGAACCACCAAGAGAGAGAGGAGGGATATACCCCCTATATGGACGTGGTCGAGGAAGAATAGAAGAGAATCATCAAGAACGGGCACTAGAAGCACCACCGCCGCAACAACAACTGCAACCATTGCCTGCAAATGGAGTAGGTAGGGCTATTAACATCATTACCCTTGAGCATCAAGATGTGGATGTTTTGGTCAATAAGAGAGCTAGGCATGATAGGGAGAAAGAGACAGAAGAAGAGAGGGAAACAAGAGCAAGGAAAGGAAATGCTAAGGTAGAAGACAAACCAGAAAGTAGCAAGAGGCAGCAAAGAAGGAAAATTGGTCCAAAGGACTACCTCCTTGGCCAAGGTGTTGAAGACTATGATATTGTCGACGACATACGAAATCAAAAGGCAAATATATCTTTTGGTCAGTTGGTGGCTTTGAATGCGAAATTGAGGAGGCAGTGGACCAAGTGTGTGAGTACGCGGCTCCCTTCCAAGAAGGAAAAGCGTCAAAGCATGGTGTCATCTTTGAGGGTTGGTCACCCAGTGGATATGGTGTCAATAGTTGAAGCTATGTTGGGAAAGAAGACGGAAGTGCAAGCATATGTGGATGGTGGTGCCCAGGTGTGTTTCATGATCGAGGCTATCATGAAAGAAGCAGGTGTCAAGATGTCAGTGAATGATTCGATCCGTATGAAAATGGCCAACCACAAAAAAGCAAGGTGTCTTGGAACAGCTGAAGATGTGAAGATAAAAGTCTTGGGGATTGAGTGCTTGGTTGATTGCTACGTGATGCAAGCGGGTGAGAATGCATATCCAATCATTTTAGGGAGGCCATGGCTTATAACCCTTGGTGCTAAGCAGGATTGGGGCATGGGCTTGATCACCATCCCCGACAAAGGGAAAGGAAGGACCATTGTCTACAACATGAAGACACACGAGAGCCGTACACAGCCCCTAGTGGAGATGCAAGATACGGATTCGATGGAAACCACATCATACGATAGTGATGCTTCGTCTACATCATCAGAAGAAAGTGTAGAGGGAGGCTTGATGCAATTATGTCCTGATCTTTTTGGGATAAGTGTTGAAAAGGAAGCATCGATGCATGATGTGAAGTTCAAGGAGGAGAAGGATAGTCCAAAAGAAATTGTAGAGCCTGCCAAAGTGAATGTAAGGAGCATGCTAGGAGAGGACTTGACAGAAAAAGAAAAAAAGGAGTATGAAGACATGTTTACAGAGTTTCCAAATCTATTCGCCACTGAATATACAGAGTTGCAAGGAGCTAAAGGAGTCGAGCATAGAATCAATCTAAAAGAAGGTGCCAAGCCAAAGGTTCAAAAGCTTAGGAGGTTGGGGGTCATTCATGAGAAGGCACTTCATGAAGAGGTGACGAAGCTTTTGGAAGCAGATTTCATCTTTCGAGTGGAGGAGTCCGAATGGGTCTCTCCAATTGTTATTGTGCCCAAGAAGAACGGAAGATTTAGGATATGTGTCGATTTCAAACCTTTGAATGCTGCCACAAAAAGGAATCATTATCCACTACCCTTTCTAGATGAAATCCTCAATCAGGTTGCAGGTCATGAACTTTACTCAATCATGGATGGATTTTCTGGCTACTTTCAGATCTTGATAGCGATTGAAGATCGATTGAAGACGACCTTCATTACTCCTTGGGGTTGTTTTGCCTACAAAAGAATGCCTTTTGGGCTGGTTAATGCATATGCTACCTTCCAAGGGTGGATGAATAGATTGTTTGGTCCCTACTTGGGTAAGTTCATTCGTGTTTTCATGGATGACATTGGGTGTTATAGCTCAAGGGTCACACATTTGGAGAAGCTGAGGTTGAGTTTTGAAAGGCTTAAACAAGAGGGTGGGCAACTCAACCCAAAGAAGTGTAAGTTTGCTCATGCCAAAGTCCATTTGCTAGGACATGTGGTTTTCCAAAATGGAATAGAAGCTGACCCAGAGAAAGTTAAGGCTTTATTGATTATGGATCCGCCCAGCAACACAAAGGATTTGGCATCATTTGTGCATAAGCTAAGGTACTTGTCACGTTTTTTCTGGATGCTATGTCAGTATGTGTATCCTCTCCAGAAATTGAGTCAAAGAGTTCAAGGGTTTGAGTGGAATGAAGACATGCAATAGGCTTTTGATGGCTTTACCAACAGTGAGTCCTCCCGACTTGCAGTCGATTTTCTATGTATCTATTAGTGTGGGGTCAGTAGCTTTTGGGTCGGTTCTCTTACAAAAGCAAGGAAGGAACTTCAAGCCAGTTTATTTTGAGAGCAAGATGAAGAATGTAAGCGAGTTCTCCTACACGAAAATGGAACAGTGGGTTTTCTCCTTGGTTCTTGCTTATCAAAGGTTTAAAACCTATTTGTTGCCCTAACAGTTCTATGTGCTCACCACATCGAATCTTTTACAGGATGTAGTACAACATTTGAAGCCTAGCAAGCGCATCTTCAAGTGGACTTTGGAGCTTCAAGAGTATGAGTTGGAGTTTAAAGTGGATCATTCTGTTAAAGCTCACTTGGCAGACATAGTCGTACATAAGGGGGGCGAGCTTCCATCTTACCCAAGGGTTGACAAGGATGATCATGAAGAGGAAGTAGATATTACAGATGCGTATACAATGATGTTTGATGGTGCATATACAGGAAAGTTCTTCAAAAGGCAAGTGGTGGGGTAGTCATTAAGAACCCAAAAGGTGATGTAATCTTTTCTAGAGCTTACGATCTTGACGAAGCTGAAAGTAACAATGAGGCCGAATACCTCACACTTTTCCTTGGGTTGAAGCGGTGTGTTGAGTTTGGACTGAAGAGGGTCATTGCAAAAGGGGATGCATTGCTAGTCATGAATCAATTGCTTGGTTTGTGGAATGTTAAGAAAGAAAATTTGAAGAAGTGGTTCTATGGCATCAAGAAGCTTTTGCATGAGTTTGAGAAGATACAGTTTAAGCATGTTCCTCGTGAACAGAATAAAGAAGCTGATTAGTTGGCTAGGGACAAGTTGGATGTCTTGGTAGCTTCTTTAAAGGTCAAGGAAGCCTTGTATGTAGGAAGGGAATCATTGCAAGATGTAGAAGTATTTCTTGGTAAAGGGCAATGTCTAGAGGGCATGTCAAAGGTTCGGCGTAAGAGAATAGTTGCAAAAGCAAGAAACTACACATTGGTAGGTGAGGATCTCATGCTTTATGGCAAGGATAGCATTTTGAGAAAAGTGCCGTACAAAGAAGAGATAGGCTTGATTTTGAAACAGGCCATCAAGGCAAGGATCAGGTTGTCTTTCGTGTTTTGAGAGCAGGTTACTGTTGGCCCTCTATGATGAGAGATGCTTGTTTTTGGTGCAAGTCATGCCATGAATGCCAAGTGTTTGCAAATCAGAAGCTTTTGGCTGAGCCTCAGAAAGCTATAATGTCTTTTGATGCATTTGCAAAATGGGGAGTAGATGCTGTAGGTCCAACGCCAAGGACCAACAATGGTAAAAGGTATATCCTTGTGGCTGTGGACTATTTGAAAAAATGGATGGAGGCAAAAGCAGTAAAAGATGTAACAGCAGGAAGAGTGGCCTCTTTTTTATATGAACAGGTGCGTTGCAGGTTTGGAGCTCCTATGGTTATTATTTCTGATCGTGGACCAGGATTTAGGGAAAAAATTGTTGCTGCTCTCATGGAGAAATTGAAAATTCAGCATAGGCATTCTTCTCCTTACTACCCACAATGCAATGGGTTGGTTGAGAACTCCAATGGTCAAATTGTGAAGATGCTATCAAAGTATGCTAGAGAGCATCCTAAAGAGTGGGACTTGGACTTGGAAAAGTGTTTGTGGGCTTATAGAACTGCGTATAGAGTGTCAACACAGTTTACACCATATGAACTTGTTTATGGAAAGGAAGCTCTTATGCTCATACAAGTGCAGTTGGATGCCTTGAAGTTCTTGTGCAGAATGCAAGGTGAGCATAGTGACAAGCTGCAAGAAAGAATTATTTCTCTAGAGTTGTTCCGAATGAAAAGAGAGAAAGCCAATGATTATTATCTTCAACAAGCAGAGACAAGGATGGAGAAAATGAATAAGAGGCTGCCAGAGAAAGAGATCAAAGAAGGAGATTTGGTGATGAAGTATGATTCTCGCTTGGATTTTACTTTTCAAAAGAAGTTGAGGGACAAATGGTTGGGTCCATACAGAGTGAAGCATGTATTTCCTAATGGCACCTATGAGTTGGAAAAATTTTCTGGTGAACGTTTGCGCTACAAATAAATGGTTATAGATTGAAGAAATATTTTGCGAGGGATGTAGTTCCAGATGCAAATAGTCTCTTGGTTGAGCATAAATGCTCTACCTAGAGGTTGGGCAATGATGATAGACCGCTTTTGGCGTGTACAAAGTAGTGTTTATATGCATGGTCATATGTACATAAATATGTAAAGACTTGCATTTGGGAGCTTTGCAAAGTGATTTCAAGTTCGAAAAAAGATGCAACGTGTACACATTGAATAGTCAGGTTCCCACGCTAGCAGTCGGACACATGTACATGCCCGTATAGGGTATCGGGGCCTTGGATATGGTTTTAGGTGGCTTATTTTGGTTCTATAGAATGTGCTTGAGCTTTTTAGAATGTAAATAATTCGAGTGACAAGTATGGGTACTCTCATCCCGCTCAAGAAGTTTGGGACATGCAGTAACTGTCTATTTACGGTGCCTGATCTGCGGTGATACGTGCATCGCTCTAGAAGTGGTCAAAAATGGAATGTGGGGATGTGGAAATGTGATTTGGTTATCGAGGATCAAGTGTGAAAATTTTGGTGAATTTTGAAGTCCGTTTGGGGTTTTTCCTGCGAAAAATGCCCGCTAGGGGTCAAAATTGGCCAAAACTGGGCCAAAAAAGGTCAAAAAATGGTCAAGAAAGGTGTGAAATGGCTTCAAATTGCCACATCACTCACGGTGCCATGATGGTCCAAGCTGAGGGAGGAATTTGGAAGAGGAATATCAACACTTTCATCCCTCTGTGTGTGGGAGGAAGCAGGGTTCCTACAGGTGGTCTAGTGCAGTCCCGCTACGTTCCCGTCCTCTTTTCGAGTGTATGGAGGAGTGAATGAGATCTTTCTCTCTTCAATTTTTCATTTGGGAGAGTCTATGGAAGTTCTGAGGTTTCCATGTATGTGTGTGTGCAAGGAATTGAGGGAAGAAGGTGCGGCTTTCTGCAAGACTATGTGACCCTGTATCCGTGCCATTAGGGTTGGCGCTACTCCAAAGAGTCCAACAGAGTGGAGTTTGGTGAAGATTTTGCAATGGTTTGAGAGTGGAATTTTGTGGCTGGAGTTTGGTGAATATTTTGCAATGTTTTGAGAGTGGAATTTTGTGGCTGGAGTTTTTGGTTTTTGATGGTTTTTCTTGTATATTTTGGTCACCATCAAGCGTGATTTCAAGTGTTGATCACCTTGACTCACCTTGTAGTGTCTGTGGGCAGGCAAGGGCTTGTAGGTGGAGGCATTTGGAGTTTGAATTGAGCTTGTGGGTAGATTTTTTAGGGATATTTTGAGTGGTAGTGAGTGAGGTGAGGAATTCAAGTAAATTCCTTGTGTTGTGTTGAATTGTCTGGGTGTGTGAGTGTGCACACGACATCTTTTGCTGCATCAACGCATCTTGTTGGGTTGGTGGGAGCTTGTAATCCCCAAGAGTTTCATCTTGATTGGAGTGAAGAAGGACCTATTTGGGTGAGTTTCCTTTACCATTTCGGTGTGTGAGTATCCATTCCAAGCTGCAAGCAGTCTATGCTAAGAGGTGAAACGCTTTCAACCCTCCTTGTCAATGTATGGTATGTAGAGGTATCAAAATCTCAAAGAGAGTGCAATATTTATATGCAAGTTATCCACAATCACAAAGCTAGAACCATCTTTTTTTTTGCAGCCCCCTCTCAAGATGTGGTAGTGTCAAGGTTTGATTCCCAGCTGGGGTGGACCACAAGCATTCAATGCGCACCCACTTTATTTCTCAGTGTGACATCGATGTTTACCTCATACTTGAGTCCATCAAGCGTGGTAGAAATTTTGGCAAAGGAAACTATAGAGTTGTATTAGAGTGCACTATCAAAGGAGTCACTTGGTTGCTACCCGAAGTGCAATATGTAGTGACAGACTTCAAAGGTGATGAAGTAGAGAGGCACCAATCTTTGCTCTAGAGGGGAGTGCGTAGTTGTTTCATAGGGGCATTGTAAGATTCATAACACAAACACACAAAGAACCATGGTCCCTCATTTTCCTTTGTTTCATGGAATGGATCAAGGAGACACATTAGAGTGTGTTCCACCACCTAAGGGAAGATTTTCCACCATATTGGCAGCTCAAAAAGGAAGCTCCTAGACACCCTCCCATAAAGCAAGAGTGGGCGCCTTTATTTTATGGATGCCCTAATGAAGACCATGGCACATGCACATAGAAAATGAATTACACACTATGACTTCCACCCATGGAACATCATGATTGATTTCACCAAGGAGGGTGTGCCTTGTGTTGGTGTCATTGATTGGGGATTAGCACTACAAGTGGGCATTGAGAAGCGAGCAACCAACATTGCACACTTGACAGAGCATGCCTTATGCCCATGGAGGGCTTGCCCCCAATATTTATAACCCAAAATTTGTATGCCCGTATACTAAAGCATTTAGCACCCATGCAATTGCCTTTTGCATCAAGAAACTATGTGAATGGTGTAAAGATATTTCAGATCATTATAACAACCTTCGAAAAAGTGGACTCAAAATGGTTGTCAATATAATGCACAAAAACTATTTGAAGCAACCATCCAGCAAAGAAAGACTTTGCAAAATACTAGTGACCATTTGGATATGTTAGAGTTTAACTCAAAATTGTGTTTGTGATCGCTTAGTGAGATGAAAAGCCTAGATTCTAGTTTATTCTATTCACTTTTGTAGACCATTCTTGTATGTTTTGCAAATGGAAATTATCTGATTGGATTTGTAAACATCGGACTTGTATATGGATTTTTTTGTATAGTAAAATCCATGGAATCAAATTGTATCTCTCTCACTTGCACACACTCTCTCATTACTTATGGACCATGATGCAAAGTGACTCAATACAATATGTGGTGTGTTGTAAAAAATTGAATCAATTTCTAAACACCGAATTCACAAATGGTTTTTTTGTATAGTAATGGACCATGGTGCAAGGTTATTCAATATAGTATTATGTGGTGTGTTGTAATAATTTGCAATTGATTTGTAGACATCGGATTCGCAAATGGAAATTTTTTGTATAGTGATAGACCATGGTGCAAAGTGATTCAATACAGTATGTGGTGTGTTGTGAAACTTTAAACCAATTTCTAGACACCAGATTTGCAAATGGGACTTTTTGTATAGTGATGGAATCAATTTGGTATGGTGCAAATATGATTTATATATCGGTGTTATGCAATGATAAATTGAATCAAGTGATGTTTTCAAAGTCATCGATGGTCATCAGTTACTACTTGTGTTTAATATCCGACATGGTGGTCTCAACGGTAGTATTGAAATTTAAGTGTAATGAATGTCTCTCATTGAAAACATTGTTAATGTGTTTCTACCAAGCATGGTGAAACATGAGAAAGTTAAAAAATCATACGATCACTTACGATTACTCGAAGATGCAACTAGCCCAAATGACCAAGCAAGAGTTATTGCACAAACTAGTGAGTGGGCACCTACCAACGGAAAGAAATGGAAAGACATCAACAAAGATATTACCACAGAGATGGTCGTTGAAGCATGGCTTACTTTGTATGAATTATCCATCCACAAGGGGAGATTGAATCTGGATAAATGCATTGCACCATAATTTTGCATGCACGTCAAGGCCATATATCTTGCTTGCACAGGTAGTAAATTAAACCACACGGATTGTCCCCTGTGGTTTGCAAAGATACTATACGTGCAACATGATCTAAATGAGCCAGTGGACTTCATAGTAGGGCCCCCAATAAGAGCATAGTAAATATCTATAGTGATATGGTTACAATATCACGAGAGGAGCTGAGATGCATTGATTGGCACCGTTATGCAAACACATGATGTTATGGAGGATTTGAAAACATAAATCCACACCTCCACACAAATGACGGGTGTCAATGACACAAGTAATTCCAAAGAGTTAAAGAGAAACATCAAGCTCCTTAGGCATGAGCTCGGTGAAATGAAGGAGTGATGCCAACAACAGACGATCATGAGCATCATCAAGCATCCCAACACATTGTGGCCACCTCAAATTTACATAATAGACATTGTGGGTCCTTGCCATTTTGCAGGGGCTTTTTCCACAGTTAGAGGGGTCACTACATAATAGCTTGTCGACATATGTGTCATTTGCCATGTCTCATGCAGAACATGGTGAATAAGGAGTGCCATATATGCAAGGCTCCCATTGACGAGCTTGTGTATTCTATGTTCAAAATGGAGAAAGACTATTAACATTTAGTGGCATACATTGCAAGAGAGAGAGAGACTCTATTTGGACAACCTAAGCTTATATTTATAAATGTTGATAGCTGTTTTTCGGCTCTCCGTAATTGCCATAGTGAGTTAACCCACCCTACCAAAATCATCCAAACACTGTGGCTATCCCTACCATTTCACTGTATATAGGTGTGTGTGAGTTAGGGGACTTTTCCCATATCTTCTTAAAAACCCTCAATTAGCTAGTCACTAGGCTAGTTGAGCCAAAAATATAAAAAAATAAAAAAATAAAAAATTATAAGTATATTATGGCCCATTTTTGTGTAAATATTTCATTGTATATAGGGCCTAAATAAAAGGATTTTTCATAATTATTTTGGTATTTATTTAAATATTTCTACCTATGGTGTGTTATTTATGCTATGTACATTGACTCACCATTACCATATTTTTTCTTACCATTTTGCATACTCTTTATTCCATATAAAAATAATTTCATGCAAGCTTCCCTTATTTTTGGTGTAACTCCATCCCAACAAAAATCCCAAAAAACTAGTTCTATATTTTTTCACTATTGTGATTTTTTCCTTCCTGGATCTATTCTCTATTACTCTCATAAATTAGACCACCACAATATTCATCTTTTTATGGTAGACTTATAATGAGAGAGATTTATTTTGACCCCTTTATATTTTTTCCACCTATATTATTTATATTTGACATGTACATATTTTTTTAGACCCCTCAATATTCGATTTTCTTAGTTGTACTATTCACTTATATCATGATCTCAACAATATCTTCAATTATAGACCTACCAAATAAGGTCAAGGGTATGTGGCATGCATGCATGCACTATGTGGGGCTCACTCTTGGAGGTATTCAAAAGAATCATCCAAAGAAAGACCTCTCAAGGACTTTGTGCAGTGAAAAAAAACAGTCGGTTTTGCTGAATATTTAAAGATCACATGCTCTTCGAATTTGAAAAGGTGACACAAACAAAAGTTGTAGCTCGTGGGCTGAACTTTTATCTCAAATGTTTTCATTTTTTTTTGAGCTACGAGCTATGAGCTATGATTTTATTGGTGGACCCCAGTTTGCTCATGCTATGCAGCCACACTCCCTCTTCCACTTTATCATTTTCCTCTTTCACACACACTTCTCCACTCATCATCCTCACCTCTCTCACCACTCCTCTCTGCACCCTACTCACCTTCTTCTCAACCTTGAAGAATAAGAGAAACCATGGTGAACTCATGTCTCCTACACACACTTCCATTCCAAAATAGACCACCTAGTCTCATTTTTCCTCTTCCATATTACCCATATCTATCAAGAAAACCACAAAATTCAGCCTCTTCTCTTAAAATACAGCACCATGTTGATTGATTACTCATATTCAATCACCTTGGCTCTCAAGGAAGGTCAAGAGTGGAGAAAAAACGTACTGTCAAAGCTAGTGGACCGTCAAAAAGCGTCAAAATTGACCCTACTCAAGACACTTGGAGCATCAACATTGTCAGAAATCCATATTTTCTTACCTATTAAGAGTTTTTTCTTCCTTATTTGTATCCTACATAGATACTCCCATTGTAAATATCCAATTCCATTTGTAAATTAATAAAAATACTAACTCTACTAATTTACTAACACTAACCTACTATGAAAAGTCCTATCACCTCCACTTCTCTCCTCTCTCTCTTCTTCATCTATCCCCACCAACTTCTTGATAATTCCAGGCAAAAGAAATTACATAAGTGCTGAAAATCTAACCCAACCATGGTTAGAGGAGTAACCCAAGCCCTCTGCTATAAAAGGAGGGTGTAGCTAGCACAAAAAGGGGGGAGCCATAAGCAAGAGCACTATGCTATAGCTTCAGAAGCCAACCTCAACCTCTCTAGAAGGAGCTCTTGAGTGGAATCTCATTGTCTTATGCATATGCATGTGTTGTATTAGGGGTGATTAAAAAGGGAACTCTATGCAATTGTAAGAGAGAGTGATCATTCAATTGAGAGTAGGAAATCTATCATTTCTCCTACTAGTGTAAGCCCAACATTTGCTGAATCAAGGAGGGTGGATTTGGACTAAGCTTGGATACTTTGTCTCTCTTCCAACATAAAGTAATGGACAACAATGATGTGTAAGTGTCTTGGTGTTTTTTAAGTTCTTGATAGCTTGTCTCTGGGTGTTGTCATCAATTCAGCCATAAATTCCACATACTGTAAGAAGGCAACAGGGTGGAGAGGACTTCCCTGGCCTTAAGACAATGATTGGGGTGGCTTTTCTTGTGATGTGTTGTGGTGTAATTTACTCAAGCTATGTTGAACAAATACTAATCTCACTTTGATTGGTCGTGACAGATTTGTAAGAAGGTATTAATGCAACAAGCATCCCCTCCCCCTTCTCTCTCTTTCTTACATATATAATTGTGTTTGCTTGATCACGGGCCGATACATTTCAAAGAAGCCCAAGCACTCTCTCTCTCTCTCTCTCTCTCTCTCTCTCTCTCTCTCTCTCTCTCTCTCTCTCTCTCTCTACGCGTCCTAGTTCGCATCCAAAACTAGGTGGCGCCCCAAATTTGTGTAGGGTTAGGTTGCGGGTTTGTGTGTGTGTTTGTTTTTTTTTTTCAACCCCAACCCAATTGAGCAGCACGTGAGCCTAGAAGGGTGCTTAGAGGCCACTCTTCTTGTTGCCCGCCAGGGACCGCCTCAATGTCACAACAACTGGAGTGAATTGTGATGGCTTTTAGAATCATTGTATATGATACCCTTGCAATGACAGCTAAAGCCTTGTAAAATTTGCAGTGACTTTGTTGCCTCTGTGTATATGATACTCTCTTTTACAAAAATTTTGGCTGCAAAAGAATGTCATTGTGTCTAATGTAGATAAAGTGAGCTATGATGTTTTGATAGTCCTACTTGGTGTACATCCAACATGATGGTCCTAATACCAGAGTCCTAAATGCACTTAACTCCACTGGTGATAGACATTAAAGCAGTCTTTAAATCAGTCTTTCAACGTGTTGATAGACAATGGTGGTAAACATGAATTGTCACTTAACCTTATAAATACACTCTTAACTTTGTTGGTGATAGACTTTAAAGAAACATATCCAACCTACAAAGTGGATAAACTCATTAATTGATCTAACTTATCCAAGCGATATGTTTTTTAAGGTCATAAATGGTTCTACTTTAGTACTTGTTGTGCTTATCTCCAATGGTGTGATAGACATTAAAGTAGTATTTGATAGTGGCTATAGACAATGGTGGTAAACATGACTTGTCAGTTAACCTTAAAAATGCACTCTAACTTTGATGGTGATAGACTTTAATGCAATGTATCCATCTTGTAAAGTGTATAAAGTCATTAATTGATCCAAGCAGAAGATTTTTTAAAGTCATAAATGGTTCTACTTAAACTCCTGTGTTGATACACGAGAAAGCAGTATTCAAAGTGGTTTCCATAGCCCAAAATTTACAAATAAATATTTTACATGGCTTGCCAATTTTCCTTGTGAAAGGACTTAAATTTGTTATGCAAACCGTTAAACTGTCAACCTACAATGCTATCTATGTTTGCATCACTACGTTGAGTAGGAGGACAATCATCCACTTTGAGATTCGCATCCAATTCAAATAATGTACATCCACCAAGCTCACAAAATTCTAGTTCTTTCTCCCTCACCTCTTTCACTTGCTCTTGGTCATGTTCATTGTTATCCATATTCCACTCTCATCTATCTTCTTCATACTTTTCTTATTGAATATTGCTGAGGAGCCTATGATTGCAATACAAGTATACCATTTTTTGGGCACAATTTCTTAGAAAATAGTTGAGTGCACATGGCTATAGGTACTTCAATTTTGCTTCAAACTTGAGTTGACAGTACATTGTGCAAGCACACTAACAACCAATCTATGTAATATAGGTGTTGAAACACCATTCATGAGCCACCATCTCCATTTTGGTTGTTCTGATGCAAGGTTCTAAAAAAACCCAAAACTAGAAAGGTCATCATTTAACCTATACTTTGTCAGGTGAGAGATGGCTTGGGCTTGCTCATCTGGAGAGAGAGAGAGAGAGAGAGAGAGAGAGAGAGAGAGAGAGAGAGAGAGAGAGAGAAGGAGAAAAACAAGCTAGCTTTGAAAACTCTTTTGGGAGCGAGCTTTTTATTTAGACTTGGCCAATTGAGCAATGAGTTAAAAAATCTCGCTCCAAACCTCAACTCGATGTCTATAGAGGAAAGCTAGTCGGGCTTGTGTGTAGGTGAGGCTGAGAAAATTTGTGAGCAGTGATCAACCCGTTTTCTTGAGAGAACTATTCTCTTTGTCCTCTTTTCTTGGAAATAGCTTAATATAGATGTTGATTTGTCAAACCCTAAAGCCTAGGATAGCTTTGCTAACAGCATTCCAAAAGTAGTTAAAATTCTAGGTCGTAGAATGAAAAAGTCCAGTGAGGATGCTTGAAGAAACTTCAAGATGAGATAGATCACCTAACCAGTAAGAAAATGGAAGGGTCGGCCTCCAAAGCGGAGCACTAGAGGTGGCTAGAAGTAAAAACAATCTTGACTCATCAACGACTCGAGGAGGTAAGGATGACAAGATTATTATCGAGAGAGACCTACCTTAATCCAAAGGCTGCCAATCAAGTGCACTTCTTCAGGGCCCTGAAAGTTAAGAGGAGTTGGGACCTTATTCACTTGCTCATAGATGGGTAAGGAAATCCAAAGCAAGGCGAAGATGAAATGTCTACTAGTAAGCCAGTGTGTGACTACTTACGTCAGATCATAGGCTGTTGGAGATACACTCCCACAAAGTAAATGAAACCAAAGAAACTCACCTTGGGAGGGTCAAGAAGAAATTCACTCAAACGGAATCCAACCTGCTAGAGAAGTCTTTTACTAAGGATGAATGCTCTCTTGTGCTTTAGGCACTTGGCAGCAAAAATTCCCTTGGGTGGGATGGGTTAACTACACAATTCTCCAAAGAAGTTTGGGAGGATTGTAAGTCCTCAATTACATGTATAGCTGACGAAGCCCTGGTCAAAGGAGCTCTAGAATTAAGTCTAAAAAGAGGCCTCATTAAGCCTATCCCTAAGAAACTTTTATGCTCTCAACTAAAACATTGGTGGTTCATCACTATTATGCGAGTGGCATACAAAATTATTTCTAAATTTCTCGCCGTCAGACTATCTTCCCTCCTAGACAAAGCCATTAACCCCCATCAAGACTGATTGATCAAAGGAAGATTTTGACAACAATGGTCGGCATTTCTGGCATGACAACAACCAAAGCTAGAGAGAATCTGACCAATTGGCTACTCACTTTCATCTCAATGGCACTAAAAGACTACTAGTAAATAAACTATTAAAGGGTTGGATGAGTACTTGATGCCTGTCTGCGAGTCAAATTTTGAGTGGAACGCCTAGCCATGAACAAAGAGTAGGCATTTTTGAAACCCACAAACCAAGAGTATCTACCACACCCAAAACTAATTGATTCTCCCCTTGAACAAAGGAGTGTGCAATGGATGGAATTAAGATAGGTGACAGTAGAAAATAACATCAAGAATCCTTAATGGCCGCTATCAAGGAAGATCTTTTTGTGAAAGGTTCTATGGTGGGCTTTGCCGACAAGCGTGAAGATTCTAGCCAAAGGTATTGGCCCAAAAAGATACTCGGGGTGCAAAATGACAAGTGAGAATTAACCTTTTCACTTATTCAAGGAGTCCCCGACAATTAGAGGGCTTCTTCACCTCCTCACTTATTCAAGGAGTGCCCGATGATTAGAGGCCTTGCAAGTAAGATATGCAAATGAAGTTCAAAGAACCTAGAAGATAGGGCTTTTCAAGAACGATTTTTTCTTAGGAGGGAAGGTGATGAAAAATTGAGTGCTATTATTTTTCACAAAAAAATTTAGATTCTGCTTCTTTCCGTAAGTATGGAAGACCAAAAATTGTCGAGTATTAAATAATGACCTCTCAATAGCTAGCTTCGTGGAGATTATCCAAGAAATTAGGAAGTGATTGTTTCCCTTTGATAAAGGAAGAACTTGAACGAGTGGAATCAAGCAATTCTCACCATCTTGATCGTTAAGGGTGTGTAAGTATTAATGGATATTGGCTCGCCTATATCTGGCGCTTTGTAATATTTAGAGATATCGAGAGATACCTCAAGGCTCAGCACGAGCTTAAGGATACTTTGTGCTTTTTTTGTGTTTTTTTTTTTTTGCAAAACTCAATTGTGAGTGATTGTATTCCACCAAGAAATTAGCCTCAAGCTCATGCCGAGCCTTGAGGGCCATCAGAGCTTAGTTCGAAGTACCTAGCAACTTTTTGGTGATTTTAATACAAACATCCACTCACAATTGTGAGTTTGAAAATAAAAAGGTGAGTAAAGATTTAGATATAAGGTGGGTTAGTAAAAATTAGCTGTAGTGAAGGTGATTTATATGAGCTTGGAGAGAGCATCTTAGTGTGAAGAAGAGATGTAAAAGGGAACGATTAGGTGTGTTAATTAGATTGAAGGTAGTTTAGGGACGTAAATGCAAGCAAAGCCTTTGAAGAATCAGAAAACATCTCAAAGGATGTGTAGAGAGAAAGAGGGGGGGGGGGGGGGGGGGGGGGGGGGGGCTCTTAGCACCTATACATGGCAAGAAGGAATTAGCAAAATTGGGCGGATTTGAAGGAGAGGGGGTACATGTAGGAGTTACGATAGGTGAAGCGGATGATGGTTTGGTGTGGCAAAGGATCGCCCCCATTGATCAAGCAATCATTGAAGGTCAAACGTTGAAAGAGGTTGGGGTTCACCACCCCCACTGACGCAAAGGCACCACAATTCAAGTGAATATCTGATGGTGCACATGCTCCACAAGTGTTAATGATCTGTACGATGAAGAGGGGGACTCCTCCTGCTTGGCCGCCCTCCGACTTGCTTTGAATTATGCTGATGTCCTTGCTAGTGCATGCTGCACCTACCACCCATGACAATCTTAGTACACACTTAATTCTAGCTAGTTGTTCATACGTGTGCATGGGTGTGAGAATGCACACACACAAAGACACTTGTATGCATTGTATGCACAAACATTACCTAACTACTAGTGGTGGAGATGTGGGTGGCAGCTCTCTCTCTCTCTCTCTCTCTCTCTCTCTCTCTCTCTCACACACACACACACACACACACACACACCACAACAACAACTACTTCTAGGTGGTGTTGTGGATGTTGTGAGTGGGTAATTACTAGTGAGGGGTGTTGAAAGTGGTAGCATGTTCTCTCTCTCTCTCTCTCTCTCTCTCTCTCTCTCTCTCTCTCTCTCTCTCTCTCTCTCTCTCTCTGTGTGTGTGTGTGTGTGTGTGTGTGTGTGTGTGTGTGTGTGTCCACACGCGCACCCACGTGCACGGGTGAATGATTACCTCAAAAATATCACTCGTGTGTAGAAGTAAATGTACACGCTCTCCATGACTTTTCAACAAAAGTGAAAAGAGATACAAAACTCCACTTTTCAATACCTTGTTTTTTTAATATGCAGCATCCATGACCGAAACACGCCCTTAGGTGTTTTACAAAAATGGAAGGGCCTTAGAAAGTAGCAGGGTCTTGTACATGTAATGGTAGACCTTAGAATGGTGCCCACCTTTTAAATTCCCCATCTCAATCGATCCTCATCCTTCGCTACCGGCTAAGAATGCAAAGCTCCCAATCACAATCATACAATCTACAAATTCCTTCATATCCCACATAATGTACCAAATTTCTTCATATCCCATATTGTGCATATTGTACATGCTTATGGCCTCTTATGAAAAGAGCTTCGCAGTTGTTGGTGAAACCAAGTTTTCAGTGAAATCAATCGGGGCCTTCCAATTGGAAATGAAATTTAACCCTAGATTGTAAAGCACATATTAATATTTTTCATTCCTAAACATGTTCAAGCCTATTATTCAAGATTGTTCCCTAAAGGAGATCCTCCCAATTCTCTTGGAATCAGCGACTAGAAGACTTGGCAGGACTCGGAGGTTGAGGATTTTTTCCCGCGCTCCCAATGAACTCCACACTTCAGTTGTTGTCCTGGAATGTGAAGGGTATTAGAACAAAAGAAAAACAAGGAAAGTTGTGGTAGTGCATGAAGAGGATAAAAGATGTTAACTGCTCCTATCTGCAGGAACACCACCTTGATGCATGTGGGCCTAGAAAACAAATGCTTGGGGAGATTCTTTTTTCTACGCCACTTCTCCAGATGGTTTTAGTGGAGTGATGAAAGAAGTCCATAGGGATCTAGAACCTAGAGTTGTTTTTTAGCACCCGTCCGAAAGGGCGCGTGCAATGTCTATTAATGTTCATAACAACTTGCTCACTAATCAACATATACATCCCTAATGATGCCAAAGTCAGGATGATGTTTTGGAATGACCTCTCACAATTACAAATAGAGGGGGATTTCTGCTTGATGGGAGGTTTTAATATGGTTGTCTTCATATAGGATAGGTAGGCCCCTTCAATCATTCTTGTTGGGGGAAGTGGTTTTCCCTGGAAGATAAATGGGCTTTGGTTGATGCCTAGAAGACCTTGGAAGGATGATGCCGGGGGTACACTTACCACAGTCTCCAATCCTCCCAATTTACCTCTAGAATTGACATGCTCTACTTCTCTCATAGTAGAGATTGGGTGCCTTCTTCGCTACATAAGCAAGTCCTAGTGAATGAAATTCTTTCTGATCATTATCCCCTTCTTGTAACTTTGCTCTTTTTTTATGAAGATTCACATCAAGCGCAAGGTGCCAAGAAACTGTTTATCACCTACCTAACTGTGTTTAAAAATGCTCTCTTCAAGGTTTTGGTGTCTCAGGCTACGAAAGAGCTAAACCAAGACATCATCAAGGAAAGAACTGACTCATGGACAATATTTAGTAAAAATACCAAACTACAATCAAGAGAGTGGCTCAAATGCTCAAAAAGGCTAACAACCATTCAATCTTAGATTGCAGGTCTAGATTTGAAGAGCTGGGCCAAAAGAGAATGCAAAGCAAGGCCTCGAATCAATATCACACTAAGTGGCTAAAGATCAAGCCAACCTTGCACGAAAGGGAAATGGAGGAGACTAATATCCTTAGGATTCAAGCCAAGGAGAGGTGCATCAAGAGTGAGGAAGCTGACAAAAACACCCTACTCAGAGGGATCGAGTTAAGAAAATGACAGACTACCATCTCTTCCATGATTGATAATCAAGGAGTTTTGATAAACAACCCTAATCAGATGGGCAAAGTCATGCTAGGTCATCTCAGCCAGATTAATGGTAAGGAAGATTACGCCTCGCCCTTAATCACAGAAGCCGGAATGACGATTTTCACGACCACACCAACACTAGTTGACTCAACCCAAGCGAGCTACATAGAAAGGCCCTTTACCCTGACGACTCTCAAAAAGTAGGGCAAAGAAAAGTTGCCAAGTTGGATGGATCACGATCGAATTTTGTAAAGATTTTTGGGAGGTTCTAGGCCCGTGTTTCTTGCAAATGGTTATCTGAGCCTTTACTAAAGGTACACTCAAATCTGGGGTGAATAAAGGAATAACTAAACTCATCCCCAAACAATGGGCTTGCTCCCATCTCAAACACTGGAGAACACTCACCATGATGACAATGGTTTACAAGGTACTGCTAAGCTCATTGCTGAAAAAATGTCCTTGGTGTTGGCTGATGTTATCTCTCCTCGCCAACATGGGTTTATTAAAGGTAGATCAATTTATGACAACATCTTGGAAACCATGATAGGTATGGAATATGCTAAGTTGAGGAAGCAGGAATGTATCTTGCTATAGCTATGGACCTTGATAAGGCGATAGGATTACTTGGTCATTTGTGCAAGAAATGTTGCAGGATTTGGGGTTCGGACCACGAATCTATCAAGTTGTTAGTACTATTGGGGAAGGGATCTCCTCCAATCTTTGGGTCCCCATTGTTGAAGGTTTGGGCCTTAATAATCATTGGATTGAGTAGCCACAAATCTTAACAATAAGGGTTATGACACCCTAGATTCTCTTTGGAGTTACCAAAGAGATGCTTGGCATCCCTTGGTGCACCTGAAATTGGGTGGCAATCTCTCGCTCCAAGAGGAGATCCTCATCAAAATGCTCCTGGAAAGAATCTCTAACGTAATCTTGCCCCTCTGCTCCACGTTGTTGGATTGGAAAGATTGGAAGTGGCATGGTGAAAGGCTATTCTACTCACCTAAGATGAAATCCATCTATGAAAAGCTCTACTATTTGGAGCAGTGGATTGAGCACCTCAATAGGATCTGGTCCAAAAAGTGGGTTGCAAGCAAATGGGGTCAAGTAATAGGTAACATCTGGAAGGCCGAATGTGAAGAGAGAGACAAGGTCTTCCTTTGGAGAATTCTTTTTGGTCTCACCCCAATCGGAGATAAAGCCAAATCTAGACGTCTTGCCAAAGGTGCTTGTGTCAGATGCAATCACCTGACTGAGTTCCTCATGCACCTGGTCTAGGAATGTTCAAAAATCAGAGTTTTCACGGGCTCAATCTACAAGAGGGTTTTCATTCATTTGGGAACCCCATTATTTAGATGCGACCTTGTTATGGGCTCAAGACACGTTGGAAATCTTGACCTTCTAACTGATATATGCATAGTAAGAGCTACTATTTTAAGAGCTATGTGGCAGTCCAGGAATGCGTTACTTATTTAGAAGAAAGAAGATCCTCTTGATTGAAAAGTTATTATGGATACATGTTAGTGGAAACTCTAATGTAACAAGAGCCAAAAATGCAAGATGTGTAAGTAAGGCTAGTTGGGGGAGTCTGCCCTCCTTGGATGTATTCTTTTTTGGGATAACCTTGTGCAAAGGATATGACACAGCTCTGTGTATCATTTTGTGATTAATGCAGCCTCAACTGAGCTTTTTTTTAATAAAGATTGTTACCTAAAGCTAGTCACTTACACAGTTACAATCTAAGATGTAATATATAGATACTAGCATAGAAACACATCATGAGATGGTTGAAGGAGTCTAGGGTTGTGATTGAGTAGGGGCTGTAGGCTTGTGCTTTTGGTTAGAGGGAAACTGATGGGTTGCACAGGAGGCTAGGTGACTCACAGGAAATCTGTGTTTTTGAAGGAGATAGTGACGGGCTCAAAGCCGAGTTCTCCTTTTTGCTGGCCCATCCAAGCCTAGGCACAGGTTTTGTACACAACGCAAATAAACATAGCCTAAGAGAAACTTGTCGCTTGCTCATTCCCTCACAAGGTACTTTGTTCCACCTTTTCACGTGCTTACTATCCATTTTTTAAGTGCAGTCTTCTTCCAGCTTTGCGTTCTTTATAAGCCCTCTTTTAATCTAGGTACCATACCCATTGGACCTCGCGTACTTTGTGCCCCCCCTTCCCCTTTTCATGAAGTTTTGCTCCATTGTGGTGCTTAAATTGGAATTTGGGGCCATGCCCATAGAGGAAGACATCATCAAGTTTTTTGCAAACCCTCATGGCTAGAAAAATACTGGCAAACAATGAAGTCGTTCCAGTGGATGAAGGGAAAGGGTCGGCTTTGCGACATTTGAACAAAGTCGTAATGAAGGGTGATGTGACGAGAAGGGATTCAAGACAGGTGGTTAATAATGCTCTCTTGGAGGAGAAGGTCCTCTCAGCTAAAGAAAAAGAAAAAGTCCTCTCGGCTTAAGAAAAAGAAAAAGTGATAGACCAAACTCTAAAGTCCCCTCCAAGGTGAAGACTCTCAAGGTACAAAAAAAGGGATCAACAACATCTGCTTCTCTTAGCACCACAAATCTCATTTGCAAGCATTATAAAGGGTCCAAACTCTAAGGATTGCACTAAAGTCACAGCTGCTTAGGCATCAAGTGACGGAGGCCATGAAAAGTTGAAGAATGTAAATGCTCGGCTCAAACAAGAGCTAGAAGAAGTTAAAAAACACCAAGAGTTTGGCTCTGACGATAATAAAAGAACTTGCTCCCAAGAAGAATGTGGTGGGCTATTCAAAAAAGGGCTGGCGGATCGAGCCTATAGTGCTCTAAAGAAGTCTTTGCCGTAGCAAGTGGAGGTTGCAGAGGCTATCGCTGTCGCGATTCCTCCAGCACTTATTAAAAAGCAACTAGCCATGCAAGCTAAGCTTGTGCTCGTGTTTGGCTTCAATGGGAGAGTCCTGAATAGATATACGAAATGATTCAATGGAAAGTTAGGGATAAAAAATTCTTGGACATGAGGGGGCAATTGAAAACAAAGATCTGGAGCCTAAAGTTGTTTTTCATCAACACCCGTCCAAAAGGGCTCTTGCAATGGCTATCATAAGAACATGCTCACCATTGTCAACATCTACGCTCCTAATGATTCCAAAGATAGGAAGAGGTTATGGAATGACCTTGCACAATTACAAATAGAGGGAGAGTGTCAGGACAAGGGTCCTGTAACCGAAGAACTAGGATGGTCATGGACTACGGCCAAGGGTTGGGCTAGAGAGTGTGGACAGGGGATCCGTCTAGGGCAAGGGGCTAGGAGTCCGCCTATATAAAGGGAGGTTGGGAGGAGGATCTTCAGTCTAGTTTTCCCCTAGTTCTTATACTGGTATCAGAGCTTAGGTTAGCTAGGAAGTCTCTCTTCCACTCTCTCTCTAGGCGTGGTCACTTTTTGCTCCTAAAAATAGGGCCTTTAGGTGAGAACTGTGGCCTTTGTAAGGCTTTTTCCAAATTTGGTAAGGGGACTGCCTAAATCGGACACGCTTTCCTGTTTTGGAACCGGGGCTGTGGTGCACAAAATTGGGCGTGCTTGGGCTTGACGGGGGCGCCCTGGGGAAGAAGGGGGGAGTCCAAGAGCTCGTGGCCAACTTCTACAGCTGCGTTTCTGCAGCACGTTGCCTGCGCTATTTTGACTCAAGAAATTTCTTTATTTCACATGGCAAGGCCAAATTAACATACGATTTTGAGCCTTGGCCATTCTTGGTGGCCCTTCCCACAAGCAAGGCGGCACAAGCAAGAGCTTTCTTGTGCGGGGCAAGCAACAAGCCGTCTCGGCTTTCCCTCGAGATTCACGGCTTACGGTTCAACTCAGTATTGCAAAAAATTCCAAATTCCTGCATATTTTTACATTTGCGACAGTTTCCATTGGACTTCGTGCAACATACTCATTCGCCGATTAAGAAAGCTTTCAATAATCAAGCTTCTTCACAACAAGAAACAACGGTGACAATTCGACCATCTCCACTACAAGATCTCAGTCGTCTTGTGAATCACGGGCGGTTTTTCGGAGTTCGCTTTCTACGTCAATTGTACAAGTTGTTTCTTCTACGACGGACAGCTTGTCGGAGTCCATGCCGGTTGTAGCGGCCGATCAACTGAACAACCACGAATCCAAGAACGTCTTGGGATTCGGGTTCAATTCTTTCCCAATTCAATCACGACTTGATTTGACGGAAATTTTATATCTTTTATTATGGATCTACTCGGTGTGGTGCATACTACGGCTGCGAGCCTTTCTGCAATCCGAGGTATTGTTTTCTCTTTTGATCGCACAACACGTTTTTGCCATGAATGCGGAAGTTGATGATCAACACATATTTGATTTTGCATACCTGGAATTGGCTCCACCTGTGGATGTCATGGGATAGGATACTCTCACGGAGGGTACCATCGTGGCAACAGGGATGGATGGTGCAAACCCAGGTGATCTATCTCTGTCTCCTCATTTATCAACCCCTACTCCTCAGAGCATGTTTGATATTCTAGAGGATGACAATCCATTGCCGGATGCCAGGGATTTTGTCACTCGACAGGACTGGCAAACTTTTGATGCCCGATTTTGCAAGCTAGCTGTAAGGGTCCAAATATTGGCTACGCAAGTAGAAAATCTCACACAACTAATTTACAGAATGCTACCAGAATCAGCTCCCCACTTGCCAGCAACCCAAGGGGTTGTCAATCTTCTAGTTATGACCAAAGAGGTCCAACATGTCCGAAATAATTTGGTTGTCAGAACAAATCTGGGCACGACCAACATGGTCAGGAAGCGACTATCACCATCCGACTTTCAACGTGCAAAAAGTGAAAAATTATGCTTTATTTGCTTAGGAACGCATCAAAAAAAGCAGTGTCCACATGTCTGACAAACGTAAACATGATGCATTAGTTCGTGATTTGACATAAACTCCAGTTTTGGTGCAAGGCACAGTAGTTATATGTCTTTATACGTGCATGTGACCTTTTCAGAGTATTGCCCATTTTTTTTTCCAATTGGGTAGGATTATGCCCTAATTTCTTTTCTGAAATAATCATTTTTGGTACAACCAATTTCACGTGCAACACGGTTTCTAAATCGTGTTACCATTGACTTGGGGCCAAGAGCAGTGGCAACCAAGTTTAGGGCATCTACATTAATCAGGACCTCATTTCACCAACTCACTACCAGTCCCGTTGGTACAAGAAATTTATTTCATCGAATCACTACCACTCCAATCGATGCAAGGCATCTCTGGTATTAACTTTTACGGTAGGCACGCGCTTTCACTTTTGTATGCAAGCCATGCTAGCCAGGAGGAATGACCTCCACCACTTCATGGATTACGCTTCCGCTATCACACTCGGAAACCTGTCAAGGACAGAATCAGTGACGGATTGTTTAAAATGATTGTCGGTTGTTATTAACACACAACCACACTAAAAGGAAACCTAAATCTAGGAATTATTTCATGGTCAAAGTGCCAATGCTAAGTCGTCCTCATACAATCACGACCCCTGCAAGCTAGGCGGATTGGAATGAGTTTTCTGTTACCTCTCTCATCGAGAGAGTCATACCGGAAAACTGGGGAATGCTTATACGACAAGCTGCAAGCCAGGCATACAATACGTAAGAGCACATAGCTTAGGCACACACTCTAAAATCTTAAGGAAAGTTCCTCGGCCCAGCATGCTCTTCTTTTTGTTCTTGATCTCTTTCTCTAAGGAAAAAAATGAAAATCTTCTACGAAGTTTTTGTTACATGTTTCACTAGTGAGTTCTCCTGAGCCAAGATGCTCTAAACTCTCAGCTAGAAATTGGGCAAGGTGCCATCCACAGTAGTCTTCATCGGTTCGATGATTGAACACTAATTGCCATGAGGGCTATAAACCACGCATGTTGGCTAAGAGCCATTGCTAAATCTAGGGTAAGATCCACTTGTTGGTATTCCTTGGATGATTGTTCTCAAGATCGAACAGCTCTACCCAGTGGAGTACACATTGACGTTAATTGACAAGCAAGCGTCTTGTCATTACGGATGTTTAGGGTGTCATTTTTGCACTACATGTTTTTAGTGCGACGCTCAAGTGAATTTTTTATAATCTTAAACTCACCTCGGCTGATCTCTACCACGGAGTATAGACGCAGCAATCAATTGTGACAGCATGGTTGTCCATAAGAGATTGGTAGTTCACTTGTGTGGGTCTCCTGCTCTCTCTATAGCACTACGGAGTCTCTATGGACATACTGTTTTGGGGTAAGACCCAGCGGGTGATTGCTACATCACCCCATAGGCATTAAGGATCACAATTTGATCTGCATTGAGGATCACAGTTGATCTCTCCCAATTATACTTTCAAGGAAAGAATTCCGCAATCTACCACGCGATAGCAAATGAACACACTTTTCAAGTTGATTCCACTCAATTTGTACACGGTTAACTATGTTGGTTACCGTTATCTGCTAGTTGAGCAGTTTCTACAAAGAGTCTTATCAAGGGGTTTGACTATGTAGATTCTAATCCAAGGGCTTGGATTTCAAAGGCAACACCCAGGGTTCCCAGTGAAATGGTAAGTGTACATTACGTTCAAATCTCCACGTACGCATCTACTGATTTGGTGTCATTCCATTTTTAGTACGCTTTGCTTGGTCTGAGTACGTTTGAATGTTACAGAGACATGCCAAGGGCATGTCGGCACAAACTATTTTGGGCCAAGTGTCCAATCTATCTTTCTGTCTTATGCTTTACGAATCTACTTGTAGGGTTCAATTTGGCACATGTTGTCACATGGGATACAACATGGTCTAGGAACTCAAGGAGTTCGGTTTAGCCAGTGTGGAGCAGGATAATGAGGGTTCCTCTCACTCTTGTCGCGGAGTGTTTTACAGTTACTCCACACACAAGTACATCTTGTACTTGATGGATGTCACTTTTTTGGCCATCCTTATTTGAGACATATTCCACATGTGGTGAATATGAGTCTCTGGGACTGACACTGGCACCTAATTCTTAATGATGTGTCGCGACGAATTCCCTACGTGCTGGTCGCATCCGTTGATTAGACCATTTGGAGCACACCGTATCAGGAACAATTTCAATGGCCAGAAATTGTCGGGTACTCAGTACAGATTTGTTGCGATGACAAGTGTTGTGAAACCACCTTAATGGAGGGTCGTTTCTACATATAGCCAAGTATGCTAAGTTACTGAGAATGTCTCATGGTTGGTACCTAGGTGTGACTAATCTTTCACATTCTGTTATGGTCCAACTCTTGTTGAAAGGCTTTCACTTACATACCGTGGAAAGTCTCATCATGGAATTGCGGTTTGGATAAATTTGTGTTAAATGCATGCACACTTGGTGTTATGGGCCCTAGTGTTTAACACTCATTTATTTGAAGCAGCATGCAAATTCATGGACTTTATTCTCTCTGCACCTTCTTGCACTGCCTGTGCAATCTCTCTTGCAGATTTATTAGGATTTTACACCCTGCCATACAAGGCACTCGCTCAGGATGGGTGTCTATGGTTGGATGATCTAAACTCTAGTAGCTTACTCCAGTCTACCCGCTTTCAACCTAGTTGGTTGTCTTCACTCCATATAAAATATATGGTTGGTTACTCAATGATTGAGTCATAGTTTATCGATAGTCAGGGAAGACTGTCTGTAAGTGGTTGGGGAACAACACCTCACTCTTACTGCTGCTATTCATCTCGTGTTGGATGGGCAACTTACAAATATTTCTTTTGCTAAAGGATCTGCTAAGAGCATACGTTAGCACAACGCATTTCTGAATAGATGATTTTCTCCCTATTCTAGAATTTGCTTAAGTACGGTTTTCAACTTTTAACACCTGTTGTGGTGGGGTTGGAGATTCTTTCAATCATTTCATACGTCACGGACTTACCAGGTGTGCTGACAAAGTATGTTGGCAAGTAACCTTCATTAGTGATGAACATGTAATTCTATGTGTTCCAATATGTTCAAAAGTTTGACATAAGGACACACCCTACTCTACTTCTTCGTAGCTATGAAGCTTTTTAAGATACTCACTCGAGTTGGAAATCTGGCTCTCAATTTCATGGACAGTTGCGCCAAGGTTTTCTTGCATTATTCCAATACCTTTAGAAGATCTGAAAACTGGTTATGCCTTTGGACAACTCTTAGTTATGGTTCCTCCTTTACAGTACTCAAGTGAGTTATAAATGGAGATTACCATTTAGACCCAAGTGCTTGCAAACGGACAACAATGTTGAAAATCAAGATGTTGCTCTTGGTTTCATTGAACCTCCTCGTTGCATCACGTATCAGTGGGCTCGCGTATAGGATGCCAACACAAAAAGCATCAGTCTTCTTACGAAGATATCACCACTTTTGTTTTCGAGGATGAAAACTCTTCTTAATGGGGGAGTAATGTCAGGACAAGGGTTCTATAACCTAAGAACTAGGATGGTCATGGACTACGGCCAAAGGTCGGGCTAGACAGTGTGGACAGGGGATCCGTCTAGGGCAAGGGGCTAGGAGCCCACCTATATAAAGAGAGGTTGGGAGGAGGATCTGTGGTCTAGTTTTCCCCTAGTTCTTACAAGGAGTTTTGCTTGGTTGGAGACTTTAATATGGTTTGTTCCAAACAAGATAGGCAGGGCCCTTCAAGCATTCTTGTGTGTGTGTGTGTGTGTGTGGAGGGGGGGCAAACAAAATGGGCTTCCCTAGAAGATAAATGGGCACTCTGATTGATGTCTGGAAGATTGGACCTTCGAAGTATGACATGAGATACACTTACCACAATCTCCAATCTCGGGCCTTCCAAACTACCTCCATACTTGACAGGCCCTATTTTTCTCACATTGGGGATTGGGTGCCTTCTTCAGCGCTTATGCAAGTCCTCGTGAATGAAGGTCTTTCAGATCATTTCTCCCTTCTTGGAACCTTGATATTTTCCTCAGAAGAATCACATCAGCCGTAGGGTGCCAAGAAATTGCTTATCATTACCCTAATTTGTTAAAAATTTCTCACTTCAGAGCTCTGGTGAATCAGGTTGTGGAAGAAATGAACCAAGACATCATCAAGGATCTGACTGACTCATGGAAATAATTAGTAAAAAAATCCAAACTGCAATCAAGAGAGTGGGTCCAATGCTCAAAAAGGCTAACAACCATACAATCCTAGTGAGAAGAGCTAAGCGAGAAGAAAATGCAAGGTAAGACCTCAGACCAATAACATATTGAATAGTTGAAGATCAAGTAGATCTTGCATGAAAAATAAATGGAGGAGACTAATCTCCTTAGGCTACAAACCAAGGAGAAGTGCATCAAGACTGAAGAAGCTAACAAAACACCCTTCTCAGAACGATGAAGTTAAGAAGATGGCATGCTACCATTTCTTCCTTGATCGGTAATTAAGAAGCCTAAATCAACAACCTTGATAAGCTCATGGGCAAAGTGATGTTACACCATCTCAGCCTGATCATTGGAAAGGAAGGTTCCCCCTCTCCCATAATCAGTGAATCTAGGAGGAAGATCTCTACGGCCATCCCAAACTTACTTGATTATGATTGAGAAAATCACTTGGAAATTCCTTTTACCCTAGATGAATGTATTACACTAAAAAATATGGGCAAAGAAAAGTAGCCAGGTTAGGATGGATCACAATCAAATTTTGTCAAGAGTTATGGGGGGCTCTGGGTTTGTCTTTCTTGCATATGGTTAAGAGAGCCTTTACCAAAGGTTTGCTTGAATCAAGGGGGAAGAAAGGAATAATTAAGATTATCCCCAACAAAATAGCTTGCTCTCCACTCAAACATTGGAGACCGATCACAATGATGACAGCGGTGTACAAGGTGTTGGCCAAACTCATTGCTCAAAGAATGACCCCTGTGTTAGCTTATGTTATCTCTCCCCAGCAACATGGTTTTATTAAAGGTAGATCAATATATGATAACATCTTGGCGTCCACGATAGGTATGGAATAAGCCAAGTTTAAGAAACAAGAATGTATCCTATTGCAATTAGAACTTGATAAGGCTGATGATAGGACAACTTGGTCATTTGTGCAAGAAACACTACAAACTTTGGGGTTTGGTCCACAAATTTGCCAAGCAGTAAGTATGCTTGGGGAAGGCATCTCCTTATAATTTCTTTTCAATTCAAGAATAGATGGTAGCTTATGGTGTCAAGAGATCCATTTGTCACGGTTGCCCCTTAGCGCCGATGTGGTTTTCCACCTACACCCACCCTCTTATTGCAATGCTAGAACAAACAACGGAAAGAGGAGAGATTCAGGGGATGCAAATCAAACATGGCAAACATCAAGATGTTTACAGATGACTTTCTACTCTTCCTCCAAGCGGATGGAAACAATGTCAAGCAAGCCTTGGAGATTGTCGAGGTGTTTGTCACAACGTCTCGATCGCAATGCAACAAAGAAAAATCAAGACTTATCTCTTTGACAAAAGAGGATAGTTTTGATCCTACAGGGTGGGATGGAGAGGTTATGAAGAGAGGAAACGTTTTTCGGCACCTAGGAGTGCCTGTGGAGGAAGCTATTACTCACAAGAGTGCCTTTGACTAGGTTCAAGAAAAAAATCTAAAATGTTGAGAGTTCCCTTCCACGTAGAGCTACGATAATTAATATCTTGTTCATCGTGTACATAACCTTCACATCACCATTCTTGCAATTTTCACAGAAGAGTTGGAGTTCCTTATTGAAACCAATCAAGGAGTTTTTGTGGAGAAATAAGTTGAGTGTTGGCAAACCGTGGCTATGGGGAAAATGGACGGCTATCGCTAAATCAAAAGCTCAGGGTGGATTTGGCATCCTTGACTCTATCACTCATGACCTGCTGGCTTTATGTGCTATATCTTTTTGCTCCCTTGCCATTTTGGAGCGCATGAAATATGAAGGTGGTGTATAGTCTAAACTCAACATACAAAACAGACTTCTCCCCACTCTGGTGTAAAGGTTCAACTAGGTGGATTCACTGGGAAGTTTATTGAAAAATGTTATAAAGTCGCCGATGCTCTCAAATGGAAGGAAGAAATTTAGGAAAAACCCTTTCAACTTCTTGAGACTTTAATGCACTCATTTCTCCTCAATTGTGTCTATCTCCTTCAAATGACACCCTTACATGTGTGACCAATTTAGTTAAGGATCTTTCATGTGCTATATCTTTTTGCTCCCTTGCCATTTCGGAGCGCATGAAATATGAAGGTGGTGTATAGTCTAAACTCAACATACAAAACAGACTTCTCCCCCCTCTGGTGTTAAAGTTCAACTAGGTGGATTCACCGGGAAGTTTATTGAAAAATGTTATAAAATCGTCGATGCTCTCAAATGGAAGGAAGAAATTTAGGAAAAACCCTTTCAACTTCTTGAGACTTTAATGCACTCATTTCTCCTCAATTGTGTCTATCTCCTTCAAATGACACCCTTACATGTGTGACCAATTTAGTTAAGGATCTTTCATGTCGTTGAAGTCCCATGATACCTTACATGTTTATGATTGAGCAACCTTACCACTATTCTTCTACTTTAAGTACTTTGGTGCATCTTATGCCCAAGGAAATCCACTATTATTAATAAAGGGATGTCACTTATGTGCACCAAATTTCCCTTGTTTACCCCTATATATATTGGATCATCCCCCCCCCCCCCCCCCCCCCCCCCCGGGGACGTCCTATTCCCTCACTTATATTAATGTGGCACCATATGATATTTCTTAGTGAATCCACGGGAAGCTTAAGCTCCAAAACGATTGACTGCACACATGGCATGTATATGCCTTCATCTAGTCATCAAAGGATGATAGGAGATTTGGCACTGATTATTGAAATTTGTGAGTCCAATTTTGTGTTGGGGTTTTGTCTAGATTGCCTTAACTTTTTTTTTTTGTTTTGGAAAACTCACAATGGTGAGTGGAATATATTCACATGGCCAAAAAATTAAAGTTTTAAGTCATTCTCGTGTCGAGCCATGATGTCTTCCAACAACCAAAGATACACTGGCTGATGCCACCCCATGTTACTGAGAAGGCCCTCAAGGGGAGTGTATGGAATTTGAGTGCAACCCCGAATTATAGCCAGTCAATACAGGACCAATCGCTCTGCTCCATTCATCACAAGTTGATCGTTTCCCATGGCGACAATCGCTTTCCTGCTTTCTTGTATAATCTCTATAGAGCTAGCTGTGTTCTTGAAGACTCGATAGTCTCTGGTCTTCCATACATATGTGAAGCATCAAAATTTAACAACTTGCATACCAATTAGTAGTGCCTTGTTTTTTAATAATTTCCCACAAAAAAAAGAGATCATTCTTTAAGAACCCAATCTGCTAGGTCTTTTGAATCCATTTCCAAATCTTCGTTGTTAAGCCACTCATGGCCAAGCACTCCTTGAATAAGTGGGGGAGGTCTTCAATGGTCATTCTGAAATGCAAACATCTATCTAAAAAAATGTCTCTAGCTAGGACCTTCACACTTGTATGTACGGTCCCCATAGGACCTTCGATAGAGAAACTTTCATCCAATGCGGCCATTTTGGGCCCCAGATTCTCTTTACAATTCTTACCCATCTAGATTCTAGCCAATGCTTGTTTAGGGGAAAGAACCAGTCCAACGAGATTATAAGGGTGTTGTGCACATCCTTCTTTTGCGGTTTAGATTACCTTAAGCTAATAAGTTCTTTTTGAAACAGAAGTTCAAATGGGCAAACACGTTTTCATCACTGACCTAAATAGGCTTAGAGTCAAAAAATTGTGAGTATGTCACTACAATTTTGGGTCAATTTCTTGGGCCAGTATCTATCCAGATACCTTTGAAATGGATTAGGAAAAGTAGGATGGTGTGAGTTGAAAAAGGAGGACATGGCATCTGGAAGAGAGAGGGAATCGAGATGTGCCATTTGACATCAAAAACGAGAAAGAGGGAAGGATTTTTTCTTCTGTGCAAGAACTTGGAATGAGGTGCGAAAGGTAGGAGGGAAAGAGTGGAGAGATTTTTTTGCTGCATTGGCGTGCACTGTCTTATTCTCTCTCTCTCTCTCTCTCTCTCTCTCTCTCTCTCTCTCTCTCTTCGTCTCATTCTCTCTCTCAAAGACGCATCGAAATTTGTAGGCAGTATGGAAAAACAAAAAATTGTGGCCATCGTCGTGGTCATTACCACTGAGGGGTCCTCTCTCTCTCTCTCTCTCTCTCTCTCTCTCTCTCTCTCTCTCTCTTTGTGTCTTTCGTGCATGCACTGTGTTGGGTAGTGGCTCTCTCTCTGTTGAGTTTGAGTGGGCACTACAGTCGCCAAGCTGATGCAAGCAGAGGAAGAGCCGACGCGACATGCTTGTTGATTTTGAGTGGGCACTACAGTCGCCAAGCTGATGCAAGCAGAGGAAGAGCCGAAGCGACATGCCTGGGGGCCGGGAGGGGGGGGGGGGGGGGGGACGCTTTACGTTTTCATTTGGAAAACGAGGGGACATGGAGAGAATCGGAGTAGATTCTATTTAATTGTGAGACATGACCTGAAAATTTGACAACTATAACTTCTAAGGATTGGACTTTAGAAGGGTTTCTTGGATGGACAATATACAACTAGGATGGATGTGGACCTTAGCACTATTTGACACGGGGTATTAAATGAAGCGCAAGCGGTGGGATTGGCGGTGCTAAAGTGAATCATGTTTCTCAAAAACTTGGATGCTGTCCGATTTGTTTGTGTTTACTTTTTTTGTCCATGTTGACTTTTCCCCCTACCTTTCGTGTTCGAGCTCACTTTATGAGAGAGTGAAGTGGCCTTGGGGACAAGAAACCCCATGCCGCCACGTCGTTAGCCCATGGGGTTGCCATGTGTGATCTTGGGTTTGAATTTAGGACATGAGTGGGGTGGATCAACTTGTTGACCTTTTGCTAGCCATTGCTCTTCCTTGAGATCCGAACCATTGTTGTGTATTGTCAATTGCACCGCCTCTAGCTCATTAGGAACCTATGTTAGATAGTGTCGTGGGGATGTGAAGGTGCACTAATAAGAATCCAAATGCACGGATAACGGGATGCATAAAAAGAATCTCGCGTTTAAAACATAATGAGTTTCTATTAGGGGGTGGATGTAACTCACAAACAAAGATTTCATTGGGTCCTTGAAAAAGTCAAACAAAAATGAGAAGATGGGAGTATTCCCTTCTTCCATTCTAGAGCCGGATTAAAGCGATTAATTCATTTATACTCCCCTATATTTCCTTGACCAGCCCACTTCTTAAGATGGCTAAGTGTCACTAGAAAGAATTCCTAAAACTAGTGAAAATATTTTTATGGAAAAACAACATGAAAACCTTCAAACCATGGTAGTGAGCCAAATGGGAGTCAGTTGCTTGACCAGTTGCCCATGCTAAGGCTCGTCTCTTTGGCTAAACAAGACCAAGCTTGGGCTATCATGAACAAGGATATGTTAGATGCAGCTAAACTTGCTTCGAAAGGAGTAAGTGAAAAAGAGTAGAGTTTCACAACAAACTCTTAAACCTGACATGGTCTAGCCTTAGTTTAAGGGGCATCTCAAGGCCGGGGACTAGTAAGGAAGTGTAAAAGAGCATGTGAGGTATTGGAGTGAGGGGAAGAAACTAGGCACTTCAAGGACTCCATCTTGCATTGGTCCCTTTGGCTTTCTATAGTTTTTGGACCACCACAAAGCCCCTATTGGATAGAAACTGCCAGGAAAGTGAATATTAAGGGTTTGATATGGCTTATTCACTTCTAGGATGGTAACAACAATAGCTTGAAAACCATTGACTCTATGGCAATCCTATATCAACTAGATGGCTATGAGATATTGTTAGTCAAAAAAGTAATAAAAGATCTTGACAATGTTGTACTGCCAATTTGTGAATCCAAGATTGAGTGGAATGCTTGGAGATGGCCCATAAGTAGTCTTTTCTGGAAACCCCATACCATGCATTAATACACAAGAATAATTGGTCTTAATTAGCCCGATCTCATCCATGATGTAGGAGCTAAAAGAGGGACAATAGGTAGAGATAAAGAGTGGCAACATGCACTAAGCTATCTCGGCTTATTGTAGCTTGTTTTTAGATGGGACTCGACTTATACCCTATAGAATTGTTGACACCTCAATGTACATGTTGTGCATGAGGGCAAATGTATTATTTTTAAGTCAATATTTAATTTCTCTCCACTCACAATTGTGAGTACGGGCAACAAAAAAAACATTGTCCATTCTTTGTTGAGCTAATATGACATCTCCACTCATAATTGTGAGTATTGTCAAAAAAACAAATTTTTGGGGATTGAACTTTTGTCTCGACTCACAATCACACACTAACCACTTAGCCTACCTTGCTTTTCATTAAATTCCACCATTGATATATAGTTCATGCCAGACAACAATCAAAGAACTAGAGAGCAATGTCTTCCTACATCGCCAAGCATGTTCATGGATAGGAACCACTGCATTGCATAGCATCTTTGGGTGTTACTCACAAACATGTATGCATAACATGTAAGCTCGATGGGAGGAGCAATTTTGTCCCATTTTTTGTCATTATTGATGTACCGAAGGGTAATATCGTTCAAATGGGACATACACAGATTAAACTAAGAAAGGTGTATTCTAATCAGGAAAAATATGTAGTTACCTTGAATACACATAATATGGAGGGTCTTCGTAGAAACCCCCCCCCCCCCCCCCCCCCCTTTCTTGAGCATAGCATTGTGTGATAAAGTGTGCAACATTTGGACATAGAGTATTGATGTGACAAAACTCTTTTGTCTATTGTCTGTGTCATCTATTTGTTAGTGGACTAGATCTACATCTCATCAGAGAGTGAGTCACAATCCATAATAAGATGAGTTCCCAAATGCAAAGCAACTAGGCAGAACATAACTAATTAGTCACACACTCTCAACTAATGTAGCCCATGAAACTAGAGGGACTCTCTCTCTCTCTCTCTCTCTCTCTCTCTCTCTCTCTCTCTTCAATAACAAAGTCAATACTCGTCAAATAAAACTAGAGTTCTACTAGGATTGTCTATCATGTTAAAAGCCCCATCGGACCTGGGATGTCCACTAGAAAATATGTAAGGTAGCACGTGCTAACAAAATAAGGGATTTATAATTAGATCCGTTTACAAAAAAGTGTACTTACATAAAGGGTTTTTTGATTGAGAAAGTGAAAATTTTCATACATGAAGGTTAGCTTTTTTACAAAAATACATACATAAAAGGTACATTTAATACTTGAAACTATACAAGCAAGAGATTATTTAAACATTCGTGCGTGCTATATGCAATTTTGACATAGTAGACTCCTCGAGCCATCGGATAGATTTTGAGGTCTCTTGGAAAAGTTGCTATGATATTACAAACTTATGTTCTTTTTCTTCTCCTCCTCCTCCTCCTCCTCCCTCTCTCTCTCTCCCCATCCCTGTGCATACGATTTCTTGTTCAAACCAGTACGAGGGACTAGAGATGATTTTTTGGGACTATAGAGAAGATGGTCAAATTTTCTCATTCCTCCTTCTTTCTCTCCTCTCCCTCTCCTACAAGAACACATCCACAATATGTATGGAAAGGGAATACTCAGGGAAACGTGACACAAATTGCACATGGACATATATTGCGTAGTGTGAGTCTTGGCATAAGATTGAAAAGGTCAAATCCGATTGACAAAGCGGGGGATGGAATTTGCGAAACGATGTGGGCAGAGGAAACATATCGAATCTACAAAATAAGGAACGTGCCTATCACCTGCTTAATGGAGGAATCCCAATGCCGAATGGCCAACTAGATCATTCTACTACATTAAATTAGACTACTAATTACGGTAAAGCCTCTATGCAGCACAACTAGAAACGATGCTAAAGAGTGCTAAATTAGCAGGGAAATGGGTTGCGCTGCGCTAAAAAACAGCACCAACTTAGCTGCAGGGTCAAGCCAAAATGACGTAGTGGCCGGTTGCGCCAGAACTTACACGAGTTGTAGAGGTTGAACGATAAAAGACTGTAGTGGGCTGCGGCGTGGTGCAGAGAATTCGTGAGTGGTGCTAAAGATGATGAGAGAGAAATAGTAGAAGGGATCAGAAGAGAAGGAGAGAAATAGTATAAGGGATTAGAAGAGAAGGAGAGTAACTACCGTTTGCTGCAAAGCCAGGGTTGCTAGTGCTGCTGGTGAAGATCAGCAGCATTATGGCCCAAAGCACCATAGCCATTCCGCGCCTCATGATAGTATGCTGGTCCAATCCCTGCGGTTTGTTGGCAGCACATTAATATCAAGGTCGTGAAGCATGACCTTCAGCACCGAAGCCAATATATGTATTAGTAGCCTACAATCTCACAATTACACTCATAACTGCAGCTTCAAAAGAGCTCTAACTCTAACTCTCGTGTGGAAGCAATGGCAACCTAGACTCTTAAGAATGCAAACCTCATACGCTCAGGCTCTCCTTATAATGTGTGTACATAAGTCGCTTTTGTTGTCGGTACACTTTTGATCACAATTGGTCCCTGCCAATTGCCTTTTTTTTTTTTTTGAATAGCTGGTTGCCTACGTGGTGGTTCACCCCATACTATAATCAATTCATCCTCAGATTCCTCCGGATTTTCTCTTCATGCTCCTTAGGAATTTACTTCCCTTTTAAAAAGGGACATAGGTTTCGAACGCACCCCATGGGAGTAACGATTTCCATATTAACTCATGTAACCACTCAGGCAAGAGCATTCAGATGCTCTTTGTGGCAACTCAAGCAACTAAAAAATATTACCAAGGTAAGCTATGCATGCCCCCTGCTACTCTGCCCATCGCCCTCGATCTATGTGCGCCTTGTGCTCTGTGAACTGTTGCACTGACCGACACTTGCTATTCCCCTTCTTCAACTTCTTTAGATCTTACTAGATTCTTTTTTTGTTTTGAATTTCTACCAGCTGGTACCCTCTACTACCATGAAGCCGTCTATGCAACTAATTTGTTATATGCCTTTTTTACTAGCACATAATATCTTGTCACTAATTGGATTGTGGCTTCCTACCAAGACCAATTTCTTTAAGTGTCCTTACTTGGTATGATTTTGTATGGCAATTGTAATTTTTTCCATCATTCCATGATCACGACAACTAGCTCCTATAACGCATTTCTAAACATCAACCTAAATTCAGCACTACTCTGAAAGAACATTTTTGTAACCAAATGTGACAAATTTGGCTACTGAAAAATTACATGGTTTTTATTCCAAAAAAAAATGCAAACCTTTTTGAAAAATTATAAACTAAACTAAGCAATAAAAAACAAGGTTTTATAAATTAGAAAAAAAGCAAACACTAGACCCACCAAATACATTGTAACCAATGACAAGTTTGCTCTGTACACCACCCCAAATGGCTTAGGTGCTTTTATAGTGGATGCCAATGCCAATTAGGGTCCACATTGTATGTTTGGATGACCAATCTATGTTCAAAATCAGTTTTGCATTCATTTTATATTGTAGTTTAGGTGTGAGGGGTTTGAGGTGGGGGGTGAACCTAGCACCTCCCCACACTCTCTAGCTTACAAACAAACCCCATCACTTATTGTGTTCTATGTAAGGCTCGCATGAGCAATGTTGATGACTTTGTAAGATCTCGATTTTTGGGTCTCTTTCAAAAATAAAAAATAAAAAGATTTTCGATGTACATTACTTTATTTTTTGGTTTGGAATGCTTGTTGTGCAATTTTTTAAGAGGTTTTAAAGTGAGAAAAAGGGTCGTTTTCATGTTCTAGTAGTCAGAAAAACATTTAGTTATTTTTTGAATTCTTTTTTGCTTTTTGTGTTTTGCAGTGCTTTTTTATGAAGAGCAAGACCGAATCCTTAATCTAGAAGCTTTAGAGAAGCTAGAGTTCAATTTTTAGAAAATCTTCTTTTACACTTTTGGTATTGCAAAGCCAAATAGGGCCCACATTCTATGTTTGGATGACCAATCTATGTCCAAAATTAGTTTTTCATTCCATTTTGTATTGTTGTGTCGGTGTGAGGGTTTTGAGGTGGGATTTGAACTTAGCACCTCCCCGCACTCTCTTCTTCACAAACAAACTGCATCCATTATTGTGTTCCATGGTTAGTTCGCATGAGTAATGCTAATAAATTCTTGTCCTCGTAAAAGACAATCAATGTTATGGTCGCTTAAAACCCATTTTCCGTCTTCAAGATTGTTTACACCTCTTTGTGATTAGAGCATCTCACTTAACTAGGCTCCTTATATTTAAAGTCAAATTCATCTTTGTAAAAGTTTAATCCCCCCAATATTACTTGTGTCTACACTAGCCATAGAGTTCTAAGTAGCTTCTTGGTGCAGATTGACTAGCAAAGACCTCGCCCACCTCTTCATGGAATGCCTGGCAATCAGAGGCTTGGCATGGAAGGTGTGCAAATGGATACAAAGAACGTGGAAGATAGGTTTTTTCAAGAAGGATATGTGCGTTGGTGCGAAACAATTTTGAAGTCCTGCACTGCCAATATGTACTCAAATTGTCATATTTTGTTTTTTTAGTAAGATATGGAAGGCCAGGAACTATCGAGTCTTTGATAATGACCTCTCTGTTGCTAGGTTTTCAAAAATTGTACAAGAAAGTAAGGACATTTGTGGTAGGTAAAAGGAAAAACTGGGAGGACTAGCTCAGGGCGACTCTCGTCATCCGATTTATCCTTGTTGTGTAAAGGACTGGGCTTTTGGTTCTAGATATCTCTAGGGTTTGATGTAATCACTTGCCCCTCAAGGTTCGACATGAGCTTAAGGCTATTTGGTATATTTCTTGGTGCCATTCTAATACAATCACTCACAATTGTGAGTTTTGCAACAACAAAAAAAAAAAAGGATTGATTAGCTTGCTACAAATGATCCCGCTCACAGATTTTAAGATTTACCTCTAAGTTCTCAATTACAAGGTAGGTTAGCCTGTAAAATTTAGAAGAATCTAGTGTCAAAGACTTCAAACGTAGGCGATTTATGTACAAAAATTGAAGTTTTAGAAAAAACAAGGTGAACCCTGACATGACATGAGGCAATTGACTTTATACATGCACCTTTGATATCTTTATGATTTTGAGCATTCCATAACTCCTACAAAACTACTTCTCCTTAATTCATAGACTTTGACTGGATCCTATCTAAGAAACTGTCTACATACAATTGAAAACAATGCATTAAAAACTTTGTAGGCCTTTCCTCCTCTACCTCCTCTCCCCCTCTCTGTGGCAGCTTTAGGATGTCAAAAATTCCAACATAAACTATGTTTTACTTGATAGGTAATATGTATACATGTGAGCGCTATGGTGTGGATCCTAATAACAAAAATAGGGTTCACAAAGTGTCGTGCTTTGCTTTGTGCAAATTGCAAGGACACATGAGCAAGAGACTCATAGGTGTGCCTATGGTAGAACACATAGCATGCAATTGTTGTTGGAGTTTGGCATACAATGGTTCACTCTAGAGTGAGGGGTCAGGATATTAAACCTACTCTATCTTTGCCCCCACCCCCTGTCGTTGCCCCTCTTTCCATGTTTGGCACTCAGGAGTGACCATCCCTCCACCTCTTGGGGAGGGCAATGGGCAGCTGGTTGAACATGCTTCTCCTCTTGTAGGTCATCTTGTCATGTGGCAGATAATGGACAACCTTATTGCAGTGTTTGGAGATCAGTAAAAGGACATGGCTCCCTCTTTCAACCTGAAGTTCTATTAAGGATTGGGTGGTGCTGAGCTGCCAAGTACCTTGTTTTTCTTTCATTAGGGTTTGGCTAAAACTCCACAATGGTGCTATGCACAAGATTCTTTTTGGTGGATGGATCCTATGCGATCGTGATGGAGTCTTAGGGCTCCCCCATCTTTGCAGAAATGTACAAGGGATGTTGGGTTTATGCCATGCTGACACATGGAAACTCATTGCTTTTTTTGGTCATGTTCTTTCGTGATTGGGAGATGTCTCCTGCTATAGCAGAGGGCCCTTCCACCTATGGCAGCCTTATCCCTGATTGGCTTGCCACCTATGTCAGCCAATTAGAACTATGTTACCCTTATTGTACTCTTGAGGGCAGCTCCCTTTAAAGTTGGTCTGTGTTGATTGTAGGATTTGGTATGTTCTCTTTGTGAACGAGTGATATCCTAGCTCGGCACGAGTAGGACTTTCTTTGTAATTCTTTTATATGATCTTAATATATCAACTCACATTTGTCAGTACTGCAAAAAGAATATATACATGTGTTCCTACATCATAAGTACCGTTGCATGCATTCGTTTTCAAAAATTTATAGGCCTCTCTCTCTCTCTCTCTCTCTCTCTCTCTCTCTCTCTCTCTTTAGCATGTCAAAATTCCAACCATAAATTGTGCATTCTTTCACCTAATTATACACCCACCAATAGATTAAATGGAGGATAAGTAAGATAGAAAGTCGGAAGCAAGTGCTTAGATTTTTGGCATTTTTTTTCCCCCCCGTAGAAGTCACAATGGTGAGTGAATTATATTAACGTAAACAAGAGATTACAAATTCTAGTGTTGCTCTCGGTGCCGAGCCATGATATCTCCCAACAACAATAGATACATCAACCGATAGCGAAGCCACCTTGTGAAAGTGAAAAGGACACCAGAGATAAACTTGATTAAACATCCGGATGCTAGCCAGCCATTACGACACCAGATGCCATGTTCCTCTTATCAGAGTTCATCCGCTTCTCAACGATGAAACGTTTTTCCCTGTTTTCTTGAATAATCTTCGTGAACTTACCTATTTTCAGGGCATTCTCAAAGACCCGACAATTTTTTGCCTTCCAAACGTGATGGAAGTAGTTGAATCTAAGAATTTGTGTACCGATAAATAGTGCTTGGCTCTTGAACACCTTCCCACTCCGGAAGAGATTGTTCTTGAAGAAGCCTATCTTCCAAGTCTTTTGAACCTATTTGCAAATCTTCCCTACCGGGCCAAAGATCGTCGGACACTCATTGAATAAGTGAGGGATGTCCTCACTAGCCGTTTTGCATTGCGAGCATCTATCAAAGCCAATTGGCTAGGACCTTCAATCTAGTAGGTAAGGCTCCCCACAGAACCCTTCAAAGAAAGACATTCATCCCAAGCGGCCAACGTGGGCACCGGATGTTCTTTGCAATTGTCACCCATCTTGATTCCGGCCATTGCTTGTTCTTGGAGTGGGGGTTTGGGGGGGGGGGGGCTATCCCTCGAGACCATAAAAGAGTTGTGCATGTCCTTGCCTTAAGGAAATGTCTATTCGTGGGCCACCGCCATGTCTTCTACTCGAACTTGGACTCGTCGGTAGGTAGCCACCAATTATCAAACTTGAAGCGAATAGGTGTCATCACCTCCTCACATGGACCATGTGCCCAAACAAAGGCTACCCATAGAAGCATCAAAGAAAAAAAGTACTAAAATAGCACAACACAGCAAGAAACTACCAACTAGGAGCCAGCTCAAGATTCATAAGCTCGTTGACCACACCATCAGATGAGTGCCACACATGGAGAAGAACTTCAGTAGTAGCATGCTACCACAAGAGTCAAACCCCAGCAATCTCTCAATGCAAACACTGGGCAAATCCTTCTCTCCAACAAGCAACCACCATCGCGTCTACTCGACTGCGATTACTCCCCTCCAAGGAGAGGATGGCCACTTCGTCTGCCCAAAAGCGATAGTCCAAGTGGAGGAGAGATGAAAAGAAATGATATTTCAAAGTAACTAGGAACCCCCACCTATGGTCGCCCTTGCACCACTACTCGCAACGACGGTTCTCACAACCAGCCCACTCTTCCACAATCACTCCTTGGCAAAATCCTTTGCCAATCATCCCTCATACTAGTTTCCTACTCTCATGAGGGGCAAAGATACCCTCCCAAAGCTTCGACACCTTCACACTACAATATATTTTAAGTTAACATATAGATTTTGGACATGTTAAACATTACGAAGAGGATGGGATTTTTTATTTGCCATGAGATCAAAGGAATGATTAGCATTTCGATAAATAGGTGTATGACTTGTGTGCAAGGATAGTGGGTGTGAAAGAGATGTGTAAGAGTGGTTTGAAATGTCTCATGAACAAAAATTGTGGACCTTTAATGAACAGATCCATTCACTAGCTAAATAAAAGCACAACAAAAACAAACTTTTGTATGCCTTTCTTCCTTCTCCTCCTCCCCATATCATTAGGAAGAGAATCTGGTTTAAGAGGGCTTTTCTATTTGGCAGTTTAAGGGAGTCAAATTTTTAGTATTAAGAAAGTAATAAAAAGACATCGTTTGAATTCAAAGAAGAAAAACGAGTAATTTATTTGAATTTAAATTTTTCTCTTAAATTTGTTTTTAAAATCTAGCGTAGAAAACCATATCATGTAGCCTAACTATAAAAAGAGTTTGATGTGTAAGTCATGGATCTTCAATCTCCGCTCAAATCGGACCAATAGCTCCTTTGAACTTGATTTCTCTCCAACAATCCTAGCTTCACACGCATTGACTCATAGAAAGTGGTGACCTAATCAAAACATTCTTAACATCTTTACAAGTCATAAAAGCAACCACATGTAGCACTTGGGTTGAAAGATGTCTACTTGCCACCTTTCCATGTTATACAAACAAGATGGGTACAACTTTTAGAATTGCCAACATCCATATATACTATTATAAAGGAGCTTAAAAATTTCAAAGAAGGATATGCCAGAATTTGATGTACTTTCCTTAGTCAATGCAATATCAAGCTCAAATGAGCATTTTTAAAAAAAGAAAGAAAGAGAGCTTCAACGTGGCACACATTGCTTCACTTTACATTTGAAGGCTAAGATTTAAAATGCAAAATGTAAATAAGACTATGCGTTGGGTTTTGCAAGGGTTTGTGAGGCCTACGTCTCTTTTGGGGTTTGCTTAGTCTTCGAGAGGCTCAAAGTAGGAGGCTTAGGAAGTTGTTTGAGATAGGAATCGAAGCTATCACTATAGAAGCATGATATCATGCTTGTGGAGGCATTGTAGAGTTGGCTTTGTTGGAAGGGCAGGGGATTGCCCAGGAGGGGGTGCCTAGCTGCTCCTCTCTCGGTTTCACCATGCCTCTCATGTCCCCACCGAATTTTTTGTCTTGGGAGGAGTCATCCTTCCCTCTCGTTTTGAAGAGGAGATCGATGGCCAAGAATTTGTGTGGCATGTCTATTTGTGGCTGGCACCGGCAAGCTTTTGTCGCACGGGAGAGGCCCCCCTAAAGGCCTGGTTCTGTTCGGGTTGGTGGATCTAGGAAGGTGGACTATAGAAGGTGGGAACGACCACTTAGGTGACTGAACTGGAAGATTCTAGAGACAATAACTACGAACAATTACCACAATAATTGGTATAGTGCACACTCGGCTAGAGTCTAGTCAAAAGCCTATAAATAAGGGGCCTACCTAATTTTGAGGGGACTTCACACTTTAGACTTGGTAATTGTCTTGAGTTTATCCCTACATCATAATCCTTTGTATCTTGTATCTTAGAGTTGTTGCGCTCTTACAATCCAATTATACATTGAGTTTATGTCTCATCATTGTACTTATTTTGATATGAATATACAATCCCAGTTCCAATGTTCATCTCTATTTCAAATTATAGTGTTCAATAACATTTCTAGTTTTAGTATTGTCTTTTATTTTATGTCTTGTCTGGTCAGGAGTCTCGATCTGATTTGAACTAACTCTAACTACCAACCTAGAATAGCTATCTAAAAGTGTCCAACTAATTCCATTTTGGCAAGCTCAATTGCTCTTGACAGTCAAACTATCTCCCAATTGATGTTAGAGTCACCACGCATCAATCATGCCATATATCCAGAGGAACCACACGAGGTAGAAAGCCAGCTACGAGGTTCATAGAGAATCTAGACCACATTAATCCAATCCTAGAAGAATTATAGCAAGGCTTTGATACGTAAAGAGAACCTGGGAATGAGACCAATGTTCCTCGAGGACTAGGAACAACTGATGAACCAAGGGATTCTCAACACTCATCTCATTCCAAGTGTGGACAAACAAGGAGAACAGAATGATGCAACCGGTCTCATGGATCTCAATGTATCTAGAAACATCCTGAAGAAAGCAAGGGTAGCAAGAGAAAACATCACTATGCAGGACACAAACCAACCGAGAAGAAAGTTGAAGATACAGTGAATAAAACTGAAATTGACAATGATTGTAGACATAAACTATTACAGCAAACAAAAATCCAAAGACAAGAACCCAATTTCCAAAACAAGAGCCAGTAGTAATGAGCATTCCAATAATCTAAAAATTTCCTTTCTAGTATTCAAAGGAGGCCAAAAGGATGACCCTGATGTTCACATCCAAGCATTTGAGCAGTATGTTGAGCTGAAGGATATCAATGAAGATGAATGGGGGGAGTACTTTCCCCAAACACTCAAGGAGGCAACAAGGAAATGGTACTATCATTACCCAACTTGCTATCTCAGTTCATACAATAAGCTCGTCAAGGCTTTCAAATTGGAATATTCAAACAACATGGGAGATAAAGACATCTTGTGTGAGCTAAACAATAAATAGGGAAATTTGTCAGTTAGAAGTTACGTAGAGAAGGTAAAGGAACTGACCAGACAACTGCAAGAGCCTCCATGGCAAAGAAAATAATGAGAACCTGGTTTTTGAATGGGTTCAAAAGTAAAACACTCAGGGAATAAGAGGTTACAACACCGACCAGAAAGTTAAATGATCTGGTGCAGAGGGCAATGAAACTAGAGCAACATGCCAAGAAATAGAAAGGGTATAAGAAGGAACACTCCAATGATAGCGAGTCCTCGACTAAAGAATCAGAATCTAGTACCATTTCCAATTCATCTAATAGTGAGTCAAATGACAAAGGCAAAGGAAAGAAAAAAGGATCGTGGACTAGGACATTGGAGAAAATGTCGAAACAGATTGCTCAAATTGCCAAGATGAGACCATGAGTAAAGAAGATGGGAGTTTGGGGCTCAAGTGCAGGTCAAGAGATCATAGCTCTAATGAGTGTTCACATTGTACCTTCTGTAAAGCCTATGGTCATGTATGGAACAAATGTGGCATTAGAATCCATCACTTTAAGAAAGGTAAGGATCAATCAATGATTGCACTAACAAACCCTAAGGCAATCGAGGCAAACGGTCTCGGGGGGGTCACTTGATAATTATGCGAATATCATGAGAGTCCAGTAGAAGTGGTTATTAAATTTCATTTTTTCTCAAATTTCCACAAACGGAAGGGTATTATAAAAGGAAATTGGGAAAAAAAATACAGATTGAATAGAAAAGGGGTGTGATGTTTAGTTGTCAAAAATTCATAAATAAGGAGTATTGGATTTCCAAGCCCGTGGGAATTAGCTCTCAGAGCATACAGACGAAGCTTCAATTATTTTTAGCAGTTTACATGGCAAGATTTCTTTTATATACATATGTAAGGCCTTGTTTTAGTTAATATACAAACAATACACAAGCGTTTTTTATCTGCTGTGTTGAATCTCTCTCTCTCTCTCTCTCTCTCTCTCTCTCTCTCTCTCTCTCTCTCTCTCTCTCTCTCTCTCTCTCTCTCTCTCTCTCTCTCTCTCTCTCTCTCCTCCTCTCGTTCATATCTGCTGCTCTTCTCCTCTCCATGGCTTCTCCTCGATGGCACCCACCATAGCCGATGCACCCAACACTAGTATCAGATCCCAGGCGGGCCAAAGCAAGGTGCTCTTGGCACTGTCAAGCAAGCCTGGGAAGGTGCAACTTAACTGCATCTCAACACGCTATTGAAAATCGACAGAGGGTACAGGCGCCTGCAAGCATAACCTCTAAGACGCTCAAGATGCCGGGGCAATCGAGAGCTGCAGTAGCATCTCAAGACGCTGCCTGACTCGGTGGCACAATTGCCATAGAAGGTGGGCATATCAAAACGCTCACTGTGGTGGTTGCAGCAGGGCATGCTCACTGTGGTGGTGTAGACAGGCATTTCAAAGCGCCCTATTAATGGCACTCTTTGTTAGGCATTTCAAACCATCTTCAAACTAGACAGCTTCTTGAGCATCTCGAAATGCAGTGGGCCATGCTAGCAAATCGGCAGCATATCAAAACGCCCGTACCAAAGGTGCAATTTTGACTAGTCATCATCGGTAGCACTTGGCAAAGGCGAGAGAAACTGTCCACAATTTTTGCATCATCTTGAAAAGATCCTTGTGAAGAAGCTTTGCCAAGACAATAACAAAGCATGTAAAGGACAATAACAAAGCACGTCAAGCCTTCTTGAAGGCTTCAATATGGCATCGAAATTCAACAAGATCAAAGCTCATCAAGAAAGAAAGTCTATGATGATTCTTTTGACAGTTCCCTTCAAGTACTCGGTACATCAACAAATGCTACACATGAAGATGTGCTTCAAGATTGCAGAGTACAAGATTTCACAATTTTTGCCAGTTTAGTGTCACAGATTTTTCCTCTTTTGTCTATTGTCAAAACAATCATACACTTTTTAGTCAAAGCCTCTTTTACTTTATTTGTTGTCAGTCATGCCATGATAGAAATTTGTATGGGTTAGATACTGCCACACATGAGTGGTAAGACCTCCCAAATTATCAGTTTTTTTTTCAAGTCCTATTTTTGTCCTGCTTCACATGAGGTTACTGGGTACACCTTCAACCCAAGGTTTGGCAGTGAACAAACACTCTCGCTCACTTAAAACTCATTAAAGGAGGCACTTTTTACCCCCCTAGCCAAAAAAGCAGATTTTCCACATTCTCTCATTGCATTTTCTCTCTAAAATGTGAGCCAATTCTCTCTCTTTATTTTCTCCCTTTTCTCTCATGTCACTTCCTCTTCCAATCATTAAGGAACGTTCTTGGCTTCCTCTTTCTGAAAAATTGCAGATCCTCCAAGGTTGCAGATATGTCCTCTCTCCCAGTCTCTCTTCCTTTATTGTCTTTCTATCCCCCACTCCCTCTCTCTCTCTCTCTCTCTCTCTCTCTCTCTCTCTCCCCCCCCCCCCCCCCCCCCTCATGCTTCTCCCACTCCAGCTCCAGCTGAGTGCAATGGAAAACTCCATTACCTCTGTGTGTAGCAGCATTTCTCTCTCTACAATCATGATCAGCAATTTGAATTCAAAGGAGATTGAGGTGCACTCCCTCTCTCTCTTTCCTCCACAACATAACCCTTTTCTCCTATCTCTGAGAACTCTCCACTTCTTTCCTCCATAACCACCATTGTAGCAGTCACCATTACACATTCTCACTAATCTGCTTGATTAACTAACACAAATGTCATTCAATACCCTACCACTATAAGACATTACTAACAAGTCAAAACGATATAGATTAAATGTTGATTTAGAGCAAGAGTACGCTACTGTGCGACTTGGCACATCTAATCCCAATGCTAGAGACCAACTACGGAACCATGGATGTAAGGCAATCAACTTATGGGTTGACGGCCATATTTACCATGGCAATCCAATGACCAATGCATCACCGCCTTCGTAATGTCAGTGAGCTATTGCGTTTTATTGGAGATGGGAGAGACGGATTGTTTGGCTACTATTGGAGATTACATTCAGCTTTTGTCAATGAAAGGGAAGCAAGAAAACATCTCTGTGCTACCTATTCATCATTGCAAGAGAAGTACGTGAAAGACATTCAGCAAGTCAGAGAGGAAGCCAACGAGAAGACGAAGCAGCTAAATGACGAGATGTCAAAGCTTATCAAAAAGGCAGAGCATCCAAAAATGGAGCAAGAGCGTCGTTTAGACAATTATGCGCAGCTACAACACACTGCATGTAATATGCACCTGTGAATCGATCATCTCACACACATTCCATTGGGCTATCACATTCGCAAGTGCAAGGGACATGCAATGTCTATGCTATCTTCAAGCGGTGGAGCTCGAAAGAAACGTATCCATCAAACTAGGCAGGAATACAAATGCAAGCTTCTAATTTCATACATTTCTTACAGTTGCTGTAATATTATTTTAATATAAAGGAGCTTGGCTCGGACGATGACGGGAATTGATTCCAATGCTCAAACAATTAGACATACTCTGCTACTGCAGGATATCATCAGACCAAAGGAGCTAGTGGAGCTATTGGATGATCCATCTAATGCTGGCATTGCTAAAGTTTTGTGCCAAAAGTATTTCAGTGAACTAAAGAGCATTGTTTCACCTCAGGAGATGATGGAGGTGTGTGAGAGTGTAGGAATAAGTTTCAAGGCCTACGAAGCTTTGTATAGATTTGTCACACTAGGTCATACAGCAAAAGGTTTGTTTAGGTTGTTGCCAATGCCTTACGGTGTTAGCGTTGCAAAAAGGTGCACCAATAATGATGTTGCAATCTTGTTGGGTGGATTTCAATATGTGGGGATGCCCTACCATTAGAAGAGAACAAATCCTTTCATTACAACGAGTTCAATAATGTCTATGTTGACTTGTTGAAGCTCCAGGAGTCAATGATTAGATTTAATGGATTGACACAAGAAGAGTGTGATGGCAAAGTTATATTTGTGATGAAACTTGATGAATGCCATATTGTCAAAGGTCAACGGCTCAAAAGGGTAAGCGTTACGCTTATGAACAGAGCCTTGGTGGGCGTCAATGTTGAGCTAAATGCCAGCGAGAAGGGAAACACCTATTTAGGTGTTCAATCCAAGAAGAATATTTGGTGGCTAGCAACTTTTCATCTCCCACATGAGACACATGAGTCCCTCAACTGGTATTTTAATCACACTCCAATCGTTGACGTCATTCGGCAACAACAAGAATGACAATGATTGTAGGTTTCAGGTCTGGGTACGTTCCAAGTGGAGTGGCATTTGGCAGAAGACTTGGAAAATCTCAAGTGTATGTTAGGATGCAAGCAAGGTGCAATGACCCTCTTTCCATGCATTTATTGTTGCCACAGTAAAGTCTCATTAGGAGCTGAGGGCAAGGGTAAGGGTAAGGGTGGAAAAGCTGTTGCAAAAGGTAAGGGTAAGGGTAAGGGAAGGGTGGCAAAGCTGCAGTCAATTCTACAAAAGTTGTGACCACTACAAAAACATTGGGTAAAGCACTACAACAATGGTTTCAGGGTATCCTCAGTTGTAACCAGAGTGTACCCCCTAATCGACACATGGACGATCCAAACTGGGATCCTATTCTACCGATTCCTCTGATAAATGTGCATGTGTACACTCTTCATGACTTTCTACAAATTCTCGACAAGTTGCTTATGCTTCATATTGATTATGCCTGGAATATGGAGCCTGTAGAAATAAGGGAAGAGTGTATCAGAGAACTCAAATCTATTCTATCAAGCGTTGGCCTGCATGGGGGTGCAGTATAGTTATCAAAGGATGAGAAGGCATCTGGAAGTACACAGGATCGTCCTAATAAAATATGTATGGGTGGTAGTAAAGCTAGGCATATGCTTTCAGAATATTTTGACTCCCAAAGTCCTAATGAGTTTCAATTGTGGAAAAAAGTATGTGACATTACCACCTACAGAGGTAACAAAGCATCCCTAGGAATTAAGCTGCTCGTGTCTGGCAGTGTGTAGATGATATTTTTTGTTTGCTTGAAAAGGCAAATCTAACTTCCGCTGGGATATCCACCTTAAAGTTTGGAATCAATAGTTTCACAACGCAAATGGTGGATGCCTGGGGGGAGACGCACATAATACATTACATGGTGGGTTGAACACTTTGTCTTTGCAGTAAAAAACATTAGTGTTTGAACTAAAGTTTTATATTTTTGCAGCACATTCTTTTTGTCCATACCTCATTTTTTCTCAACACATTCGGTTCATTGGGCATTTGGAGTAGCCAAGAAATGGAGCACTCACACTATCAAGAAAAAGCAGTGTATTTTAAAAATACAAGGCATGGACGAGGGAGGAAAAAGAGAAATGCCCTACACAAAATGTTCAAATGATTCTACAGAGTTTTAGCGGGGAGAGAAAGGAAGAATACTAGAGTGCAAAGAAGCTTGAAATGCAGAATAGAGAAAGTGGTTAGCATGAGGCGATCACAACCATATCATGCTTCTAGTGCAAAACATCGATTCTGACAGTGGTTGGCCACAAGGCGACAAAATGGCAGGCGTCGGGTGGAAACCCAATAAATTTTTGACACTAACCATATCCATATTAAGCATACGTTGTAATGCCACATGATTTGTTGACGCCCCAATCCTTGGGGGGTTCACCGTTCAATACCCCCATATATAACGTGCATTCACGGGATATTTAAAAAACCCCTCTTTTAACATGTCTAAATGAATAAAATGACCCCTTAATTTAGGAATTTTTTCCAGAATTGAATATAAAACCCCTTATTTTAATGTATCTCTATTAAATTGCCTAAATTTTTTGCATTTTAAAACCCCTCCTTTCGAACTCACGTTATACATTAACATGATTACGTAGTGCACCCCCCGAGCCCCAATCAGTGGTTCCATGTAACAAATTTTGACAATTTTGGAGTTATTTTTTATTTAATGGTATTATTTAGTTTTTTAGTTTGTTTAAAAAAATTAGTACTTTATAAGTCAAAACTCGCAACTTGAAGTTCATTTCTTGTTTGCACAGTCTAGAAGATACACTCGAGCACAAATGCACACACACTCACATATTGCACCACATGGATGATTCACACGAGCAAACTAGCACTATGCACAACAATACCACCACAGCCACTCACACCGCAAAAAATCTGCAGCTCGAACCCCATGCAGAACCTACGGCTTCAAATCCACATCCCCAACTACAAGTGGATAACCCAGTACCCCAGCCCGCTCCAAACACCCAAGAGCCTCCCCAACCATCAAATCCAGATGATCTAAGCAACATGAGACATATTTTTGGAGATCTTGGTGATATAACCCATGCCAATCGCACACCTCTGCCAAATCTCCCACCGATTTCAACTCTTCACATAGCAACGCAAGAAACTAGAGAAACAGAAGAAGAATACCGAGGTCCGCTTGAAAATTTGTTGCCCTTGCCTGCTGTCACGACCACTGGTGCTCAGGCCACCCCAAATACTACACCGCGAAGGTTTCCACCGTGAATCAAAGAAAGAGTTATCAAAGTTATACCAAGCGACCCGGTTTCTAAAGCACGAGAGGCCAAGAGGAGGAAAATGCAAAGGGAGAAGGAAAAGAAAGAGGTAGCTGAGAAGAAAGAGGCACCTAAAAAGGAAGCGCTAAGAGTACAAGAAGAGTAGAGAAGACAGAGAGAGCAAGAGGAAAGGCAGAGAGCTGAGGCCGAGAGAGCTCATTTTTGGCAAACTTACAAGCATGAGCAGAGGTAGAGAGAAAGGCGGCACAAGATAGAGCTCAAGCCACCCAACAAGAAAAGACTGGGAGCTCAATTCCCTTAAAAATCCCTCACAGAGCCAAGCAATGTGCAAAGAGAAAAAGGGACAAGGTGACACACGAAGAGCAACAAACCCAAGAGGAGATGAGGAAAAAATATAAAGATGATCCTTCTTAATGGGCCAGGAAGGCGTCTCCTCCACCACCACCAACAACACAAAAAAAGCGAAGATGGAGGCTAAGCACAGTGGCTCTATGTGAGATCAAAAAATATCAAAGAGCACTCAGCCAATCATACCCAAAGCGGCCTTCTCTCGGGTGGTGAGAAAGATGATAGATGAATATAGCGACTTCGTTACAAGAATACAACGCGCAGCTCTACTGGCCCTACAGGATGTCGCCGAAGATATTTTGGTGCAACTTTTTCAGGATGGCGTCTCTTGTATGGCACATGCAAAGCGTGTAACATTACAAAATATGGATTTAACCTTAGCAATCAACTTAAGAAATGAAGGATGCCTTCATAAGATGTAGTTTATCCCATGTACTCTCTCTTCATAAGATTTGTAATCTTTCTCTATAATATCAAATGGGGAATTTCTGCCATTCTGTGCAAATATTCAATTTTAATTTGTACATTGTTTTTTATAAGTATTTGAATTGTTGGATATGTTAAATTTAAGTTGACCACCAGGGCTCTCGGCTCGTCACCCGATGCATACACATGCACAGAACCTCGAACATGCAGCTACCGGGCGGGCAGGGGACGCGTCTCATGATTCTTTTGCGAAACGGGGCGAATGGGGGGGCGTACGGTGTCAACAAGACTAGGTAACGCATCGGCGGCACTCGACAGGGTCGGATGGGGCAAAAAAATCCCCTGTGCACCACGGCATGTAAGGAGAAATTCTGACACTGGTCAGAATTGGTCCCAGCATGCCATGGCACACAGGGGATTTTTTTGTCTCGTTCGACCCCGCCTGGCACCGCGGATACGTTACCTGGTCTTGTTGACCCCGTACACCCACCCGTTCGCCCCGTTTTGCAAAAGAATCACCGAGACACACCCCCCGCCGCCCGGTGTGGCTGCATGTTCGAGGTTCTGTGCATGTGTGTGCATCAGGTGCAGAAATGAAAATTATTGAACAATATGAATAAAAGACAAGTATTGAATGGTGACAAAAATCATTGACAAAAACAAATACTCTTTATTGATTTGAATATTACATCATGGTTGATTAATTTTTGTACGAATTACATATGTGGGTATGGGGCGAATGGCTGACTTGACATCGAGGGATTTTACAATTTCCTCTTGGTTTGTCAACCCTTGACCTAGGCTCAAGGCGTAGTTGGAGAGGACCAATCCTAGGTCCTTGCCTATAAAGGCATACAATGTTGCCTCTCAGTCCACCAATATACATTTGTCACCGTTGAGGCTGAGAGAATCTTCAGCGAGGATGCCACTTAATGCTTTACACTTTAGCAGCTCTGTAGAACCATTCTTGGAGAACTTTGTGTGATAAACTCTAAGAATCGAAGGCCCAGGTGGATCAAGTAGTGCCAAAGCGAGCTATCCCTACCCATGGAGACGTTGTGCAAACCTCCCGTATGCATTGCAAACTTATCAACATGATATGCCGTCCACAAGGCATTTTAATTGATTTTAACACTTGTAGTAAGGAATAATAGAAATTTTACCAGGTTAAGATTTTTTTACCTCAGTTTCTTCATCCTTCTCTTCAAGATTTTTCTTTGTAAGATCGATGCTAGATCAACCATCTCTACCAATCGCGATCAATGGTTTGTGTGGATAAAATGCGCTCTCCGGTACGCTTTCGTAGAAAGAGGCACATGATTTTATTTCCACTAGTGTACTTGCTATTGTTTGCACCAACTGTTGTCCGTTTGCATTGAGAAGGAAAGGGAGTCTTGCTGGGAGATCTTGGTCTTCAAAGTCAATTTGAAAATTGACTTTCTCTTCCTTTCCACTAGGATCCTTCATGCCCTCAATAATAGCAAGCACTACGAGCAACTCATCTTCTCTAAGTCCTGATATTTTGGCAATGTTGTCAAGGAACAGAATCTGACAATCATCCACAAACCACTGGATGCAAAGTGAGAATTTGGAGGTTCGGGACCTCTTCCAGCACCTCATCTCCCTCTATCATTCGATCTTCCTCCTCAGTGGAGCTGGGATCTTGCAAAAGTACGAGTGCCATAGATGCTTCGGTCTGCTCATCAATCTCTTTGATAACTTCATTTGATTCCTCCACAATGGTCATAGGAGGTCTTTGGCTGACCTTTTCCTTTGATTTTACCTTATCCATGCCCTCAAGAACAAGTAATGCCAGAACCATGTCCCATGAAATAAATTGGGTGCCTATGCACCCCATGCCCAAATCCATGAGATCATCCTCAACCTCTATCATGTAGTCCCGTTTTGTGAGGCCTTTAATAAACCTCAACAAGCGAAACCACAAGTTTTTGTTAGGCGCATAGAGATGCTTCAAGAAATCCACTAGCAGCCATGCCATGTCGGATCCCTCAAAGATTATGGCATATTCTTCCATGTGATGTGCCATGTAGTCAAGAAAGCTTCCCAATGTCTCTGCATGAAGGTTGGCAGTGGCCTGGATGTCCATTATCCCCTCGAACACATTGAGTAGTTCATGTGCTCGATCTGCAAGTCCTACCTTTTCGAATTGTATGAGAAGTGCATCAATAGACGTTGCCATGGGTTTTTTCGTGAAGAAGATGCAAAGAGAGCTTAGAGCTACAGTTTTGTGAATGTGAGAAATGAAGTTTAAAAACTAGAAAGTCACTTATATACCCAAAGTCACTTTTTAAAAAGAACTTAAATTAATGTCAAAATAAGTTTAATTTTAAACAAAATCACGCAACAAATCATTGAAAGACACCAATAGTGAAAACAATTGTGCTCCACATCAAATAAATTGCACATTTCAATAAAAAACTTGAACAAGTTTAGAATAAACAAGTATGCGTAGAAATGAGATTCAAAACACCGTATGTATTAATGTGGACAAAATCACTGTTAGTTATAAGCTTTTACAAAAATACATCGCGGAAACGGAACGTTCTCACACAGAAAGCTCTTCTCTTTCTTGGAGCGAACAATATTTTTATTGATCACAAAGAGATATTGCTTGGGCAAGGTATATATGAGATTAAGATACTCGCGAAGGTGATTGAGATGCCAGTCATTGTTCACTGTAATGTGGCGACGTATTTGCAGGTCAACTGATTCTCTAGCAGCAACCTCAGAGTCTAGTGCCTCCCATTCTCCCATCGTTAGCTTCCATCTTCTATAGGGAAAGACCATCGACAAGCTTTGCTTTGCAATATGGTGTCTAAACACCACATTGTCAGCAACTACATAGCACTTGATTCTATCTCCTTGGTGGTTGACCACCTTATTTTCCCATCCAGCTGCAAGAAACCCATTGATTGCACTTCCCCCTTTGCAAGTCCACATTTTTGGTGTCCTGTGAACACTTTAAAGTTGAAATATAAACACAAACACATGAAGAGACATAAACCATGTTACGTGGCTTTATGGGAACCATAGGTACACTTCATTGCTGCTTGCATATCCACCTCGATTCTCCTTTTAGTTGTTGCGATCAAGGCACTGTCTAGCTTAGGCCATTCCAAACTCTCCAAGGTGGGCGAATGAAGTAGAGATAGATCACCATATCCATTTCACCTAGGTGTGACATAAGTATGATTATAAAAAAAAATGTCACGTGAGGCAAGCTCAGAGGACTGACAACCAGCATAGAGCAACTTGCCAAGCTCAGTGTGGATGGCCTCAAAAGTTCCTGTGAAGGACTCTATTGGCTTCCACTCTACAAAATCAGATGGAAAAACATTTGTAAACGTGAACAAATAACATTGGAAATCTTATAGTCATCAAAAGAAACACCCAAGGCCAAAATACTAAATAGATAACCGAAAAACTTGAAAGAGGAGTAAAAATTACAATTTGCAGGAAACCTCGATGAAGCCACTACTGTCTCTAGCTTCAGTCTTGAAGCAACATACACATGTTGCACCTTCGCAAGCCTCTTGCTGTCTTGTGTTTGCTTGAACTCCATGATTCCAATGGTGTGCTCGAGAAACCATGTGTCTCCTTGAGACCTTGTGTGCACCTCTTGAGTTGGGCTGCATTGTCACCCACATCATTCATTAACTCCATCATCACCCAATATCCATTGTCGTCTTGAACATTGCTGCATGAAATGGAGTCAATGACTCTCCTAGGTCGTCGAGTATCTGATGATGCCATGGGGAATATTGACACAATCTGCACAAAAACACTTATGATTAGACATTGCACTCTATGTTCTCAGCTGTATAAAGAGCAAGATTCTTGAGGGTACACAAAGGTTAAGGATGCCACTTGCTACTATACTGCTCCACTTGCTTGTTGGCTTAATGTGGAAGATAGTGATGCAAAGCTTGAGAGGGAAGTAGATCCTATCTAGAGAGCTTAATGGAGAAGGAGCAGGAAACCTGTTGAGGAAAGAAAGAGGGATGATCTAGCAGAAGGATATGTTGTAGACTTTAGGTTTAGCTAGAGGTGTTTAGTGAAGCCCATGGAGAAATGGAGAACTTCATCTTGAGGAGAATGCAGCCCTCAAGAATACAGTAAGATTGAGGAGGGAAAGGAGGCTCAAACTTCTATTGTAGAGCTTTTGGGAGGGAAAATTGAAAGGAAGGAAAGAGAAACAAGGTGAAGTGAAGAGAAGTGAGAGATGGTACAGTAGAGAGAGAGGGAGGGAATGATCAACACGTTTTTGGAGGGACCCCCTTTAAGGAGAGAGGGGGGGAGAAGCTGGCAGCCGGTAGAGAGAGAAAGGATTGGTTTTACTCAACTATTTTGAGAAAAGTTTAGTTTTTTGAATTTAAAAGATATTTTCTCTTCATATTTTATAAGAGAGTACAAGTTTGACCACTTACTTTTAGACCCTACCATACCCACCATTTCACTCCACATGGCATCCACCCATTTGCCCCTTCCATAATCTCCTTTTTAATCCCATGGAAAATAAAGAGGCCCCCTTAGACCCCATTCTCTTCCTAATGCTATAGCATATGTCACGCCCTTGGGTTCTCTCACATGGGTTCATGTAGGTTTCTCATAGTAAATAGTTAGTGGAATCATTGGTTGACTTATGAGTAGTTTAACCAGCTATGCATATCGAACAATATCTCAATTATCATGAGGCAAAGGTGGATGTTGGCCCAACACGGGTTGCCATTCATGCCATTCTTATACTACGTTATTGGGTCCAATCTGGCACCTCAGAGACGGTGTCAGTTATTGCATTACTGGAGGTCCATAGGGCCTTTATCTCAAATAATTTTGGTTACAAAAGAACTCATTTGTATCTTGATTGCTGTATTTTTTCTCAATGGCACACCACGTCCATTATGAAATTTCGGAGCTCATTTGGAGGGACTTCTAAGAAAAATAGAATTTTGACTTTCTCGCTCTAGAAAATAGGTGTGGTAAAAGCAATTGTAAACTTGGAATAACCATTCAAAAAGTGCACATACAAGTAGATTTTTGCCACAATGTCATAACGGCTGTGATGATTGAAGAGTAAATCGTTTTCAGTTGCATTTAATGAACGTCCTAGAATTGGAGGGAGTTTCCTGTACATGGAATGTATGACTAAAGGAAATAGGACGTATCTTTCCAAACCTGCTCTCTCCTTACTCTCTCAGTGTTTGTGTGTGGATCTTAAAGAAATCCTCCCTTTCTTGCCCTGTTGCATACATGGATTCTTCTACTACCCCCACAAATGTCCTCTTTAAAAGACCCTTCTATCATCTACACATTGACCTGGATCCCCAATACACGCCACTATGTAAGCGAGGCAAAACTAACATCAAAGTGACACCGATCATGACAGAGAGACTCAGAGCAGAGGGAGCAAAACACTTAGATATTTGGACAAAAGGCTCACTCTATCCATTGAATCCGATGACCAATGCTTTCCCTGCATTTTCAAATCCCACTAACTTATTGACCTTTGCAGGTAATGGAGAGAATGGATTGCTTGGCTACTGTAAATCTCTAAACAACAAATCAGAAACTTATAAAGACATGGTGAAGCACCAAGCAAGTGAGATTCAGAGACTTTCAAACTTGCATCATGAGGACCAAAAGACTGTAATGTAGCGCACAAAAGAATCACAGGTCTTGCGAACAAAGGTACGGTCATTATAAAACAAAGAGACAATGTTAGGCACTCGTGTGCGAAAGAAGAAACTACGGAATCTTGAAACGTTGAAGGTAGGCTCCGGCGGCCTTAAGAAAAGAATCCAAGCATTGAGGTGAGCATTGTAAACTGTTTAATTAATTTAAACTAATCTAAGTTTTTGTTTATGTTAGTTATGCTTTCTTTGTAGAGATTCCATCTATCCAGACAAAGGAAACATAGACCTGAAGGCCAATGTAGGAAAGTAGTTAAAGCCGTTGATAACTAGTGGTCTTGCAAAGGATATAATGCATGACAAAAAGTTTAAGGTTTTGCAATGGGATATCGTTGACAGATTCATTTCAAAAAATGCAGCGCCTACCAAGCATATACAGGGTACATTGGACTCCCTTGGAGTTAGTAAAAGAGGTTACTCAGCTATTCAAGAGTCTATCTCTTCCATGTTTGTGAAGAAGGGAATAAAGTCTAAGCTTTTACCAACAACTGCAAGTGTTTGGAAGGAAAGACTACAGCTTAATAATGAACAAACAGACTTCATTGGATGTCCATTTCATATTCAAGATATTTATAGCTCACAGGGAACTACTGTCACTTATGATGATTACAACAACATCTTCATGAACCTCACTTTGTTGCAAACTAGAATGGTAGATTTCTACAATATCACATTCAAAGAGACAAGTGGCGTTCTATATTTTGTTTTGAAGCTAGATGAGTGTGAGATTCTTAAAGAGAAGAAGCTAGAGCGAGTTACGATCACATTAATGAATAGAGCTCTTTCCAAATGTCCCACTGATGACCCTTTATACTTCAGTGTTCAATAAAAAACAAACATATGGTGGCTTGGTGCATTTCAGGTAATCCAGTTATCTCCAATTTTGCAGCTCTAGCAAGCCCTCTATTGTACCTAAATTTTAGATTTATTTTTTGTATCTCATAAGTATTAATCTTGCAGGTAAAGAAAGAAGACCATGACATTTTATTTTTGGTGTTCCATCAAATCCATATTCCAGATATCATTGATAGGCAAATGAATCGAGGAGAGGTATTGGCTCTAGATAGGAGAGGAGACTTTCAAGTTCAAAGGCATCTTGCAGGTGACCTCAAAACACTGAATTCTATGTATAATTGTCTAATGGGTGCCATGGCAAAGTTGTTGGACCCAAAGTGGTGGCAAAAGGCTCCTACTCGTCACAATCAAGACTCTAATTTCCGACTAGTTCTGGATATACCACTTGTTAATGTCCATATTTGTACAATGCATGGTCTGTGCGAAGTTGGTATATCTGTACATTGGGTTTGCTTGGAAAATAAAAAAGTCATCTAAACGACAAGTCTCTCTAAAGGCTTTGGAACTATTGTTGTCAGATATTGGTCTACATAGGGGCAATGTGAAAATACAGCAGGACAAAAAAAGGTCAACCAATGAGAAATATGTACCCTGCAAACCATCCATAGGTGGGGTCAAGGCACGCCGTTTTCTATCTAAACCTCAAGGTATGAAAGATGTGAAGCTAACAAAGCGAGGGAGATATCACTCTACCTAGATTAGCAAAGTTGAGTATATGCACTAGAAAAGACTTCGTTTAGCAGTGAAAGACCAAGAGCCAACAACTCGCAATGCAAAGGTTGATGTGTGGCGTTCCATTGACACATTATTTCAAATGTGTGAGAATGATGATTGGTCGTAGGATAATCTCAGCAAGTTTAAATAGAACCTTCAACTACTAAAAAAATCCTTCAAGACAGCATGGACTGACACACAAGTCACTCATTACATGGTAAATTCAAAGCACCTCAGATAGTCTTAGTACTAAGTTTGTGTTTAAATTTCTAAATAAATTTCTTGTTTTGCAGTACATTATTTTTTATCATTTTCCATACTTCATCCAAAAGTATGAGAATCCAGGTATATTGAACACCCAGGGCCTGGAGAAGTCTCATTACATGGCTAGAAATGCCTACTTCAGACACACACAGCATGGAGGCTCTAGAAATAAGGAAAACAGTCTGAAGGAGTTATTTCAGTGGTTTTATCACAGAATCATTCATCGCATGCAACAAAAGCAAGTATTGGCCTCTTTAGCAACCGTATAAGCAATCAGACATTTGCAACTTCAAAAAAGAAAGCGAGCAGACGCATTCAATAACTCAAGTGCTCTTGAAAGTCAAATCAAGAGGAGGGAGACAATGCAATATGCCAATCATCGGTGGAACAAGAGAGTTAAAGTTTAGATGATCGGATGTACCACAAATGCTTGTAGAATTAAATTCAATATGTACCACAACTATTTCAACATTTTGATGATTTGTAAATATCCTTTGGAACCTCGCCCTTGTATCTGATCATTAAATGTTTTCCATACTCTAAGAGTTCAATAGGGTTTTCTTTCCCTAAAGTTAATGCCATTGATGTGTATGTGTAGTAATATGTTGCACAGCCCCCAGTATATCGTGGCGAGTAACCAAAACATTCCCTCCCAAAAACCTTGTCGATGAGGATAACTTTGTCAAGATTTTGTGGTAGCATTGGACCACCTAAGAAGCAAGATAATGTCTTGAAAGCATAGGTTGCAGTATTCCCCTCTTGTGACATTCCATTCTCTAAGACGAAGAAAGTCGTCCTTTTCAGCAATCCATGACTGTAAACAAAAGAAGTGTTTGTGTATGTGTGTGTGAGAGAGAGAGAGACAGAGATGTGGGAGGGCGGGGGGGGGGGGGGGGGGGGGGGGGGGGGCAATATTTTATACCATGAAACTCTCATCTTGCAAAAAAGGCTCATCCTTCCATAGGTTGACTAATCCGGCTGACTCTTTGGCTGGTTGCTTAAACCAATTCTCCATATCCTGTTTACACTACAACACAACATGGAGATATCGATGCGCGTCTATCGACGAAATTAACGGGCGTTGCTATACGCGTCGATATACGTGTCTCAATGTACGTCGATATACGCGTGGAAAGGCTTTACTTCCCACGCGTATATCGACGCGTATAGCGACGCAAAAAAAATTGGGGGGAAAAAACGAAACCTGCGAGCAACAGGGGCCATTTTTGCCTGCGCTCTGCTCAAATCTTGGCCTCCACCTGCTGCGCAAGTATTATGCCCCCCCCAACCTCTCTCTCTCTCTCTCTCTCTCTCTCTCTACATCGTGTGTGTGTGTGTGTGTAGGAAAGAGAGAGAGAGAGAGAGAGAGAGAGAGAGAGCGGTGTGTGTGTGTAGGAAAGAGAGAGAGAGAGAGAGAGAGAGAGAGAGAGAGAGAGAGAGAGAGGTGTGTGTGTGTGTAGGAAAGAGAGAGAGAGAGAGAGAGAGAGAGAGAGAGAGAGAGAGAGAGAGAGAGAGAGAGAGAGAAGTGTGTGTGTGTGTGTGTGTGTGTAGGAAAGAGAGAGAGAGAGAGAGAGAGAGAGAGAGAGATAGAGAGAGAGAGATAGAGAATTAATGTATGCTTAGGAAATTAAAATTAAAGAAAAATAATTAAAGAGAGAAATGAAATGAAATGTTATATTAACGTCTTCAAAAGGCCAAAGTGACCTGTGAGACATGAGACAAGAAAGTTACAATGTGATGGATCTGATACAAAGTCATAGTAAGAAGATGACAAAATAAAATATTATGGAATCCTAAACTGCTGGGTATGGACTAAACGATTAAACCAGCTAGCTGGGATAGGTAGATCATAGGAGATCCAGCAACTATCGCTGGCAGATCTCATCAATCTCCTCCATGGTCAGTAGTCTGACCGGGCGTTATGCATGTCGAGCCAAAGTGACCTAGCTAGATCCTCTGATGCAGCCTCTGTCAATGTTGTGTAGTCCTCCGCAGTCGTGGACGTCTAGATCTCCCTAGCTCAGTCGCTCGTTCGATCAGTAGAGAGATAGGGAAGTAGAGAGAGAGAGAGAGAGAGAGAGAGAGAGAGAGAGAGAGAGAGAGAGAGAGAGAGAGAGAGAGAGAGAGAGAGAGAGAGAGACAAAGAGAGAGAGAGAGAGAGAGAGAGACAGAGAGAGAGAGAGAGAGGTAGGGAAGTGAAGAGCGAGACAGAGAGAGAGATAGGAAAATAAGGAAATAGAGAGAGAAAGAGAGATAGCGAGAGCGAGATCGAGAGAGAGAGAGAGAAAGAGAGATAGCGAGAGTGAGATAGAGAGAGAAAGAGAGATCGAGATCGCTTTTTTGAGCAAGAACCATGCAAGGCTTCTGAATCTTTCTCAAGTTGCTCATCCATCTCCACATTATCTTCTGGCTTGGACATGGGGGCCCCGTTCGGTTTACAATCAGGTAGAAAACTTTTATTGGGCTGAGAACTTCCATGGCTTGTGCTTTCATCAAGTGCAGCATTGGAAAGCTTTCTCTGACAGGCTACCTTGGAATGGAGGCAGGTGGGTTTGTAGACAGAGAAGAAACTATGGAACTAAAAGAGGCAAAGGGGTTTTGTCTGCTACATGCATTGCCATGTACACCTGGGAGTGCACGTATGTGTCTACCCATATAGGATTTGACCAATAAAGACAAGATTTTGACCCGGTGGTCTTGATCTCCGTACACCTCTGGACCGAGGTGTACGGAGATTGGGCAAGACTAGAGAATGCGAGGTAGTTTACATTGTGAGGAGTATATATATATATATATATATATATATTAAAACAAAATTCATAATCATTGTAGATGGCAACGTCATCAACTAACATGGAGGAAAAGATTGCATGCTCGTGCACGCTCTGCAAGTATCAAATCATGCGCAAGCGTAGGATATGTAATGAGCATGTGCACAAGTACGGAGAGTTTGCTAGAGAAACCGTACAGAATCTGCGATACGACTCCTACGGAACGGGCATTGATTTCTACGACATAGCACCTACATCTGAGAGAGAGAGAAAAAAGATTATGCGTGAAGGTCCGACCAATATAGAGCCACGGATGGAAGCAGAAAAGGGCTTACAGACAGAAGACGACGGCATGGAGGAGATGCTGGATGCCTTCTTCCAGACAAGCGAGGAGAATGCAAACGAAGCAGCACCAGAAACCGTGCGCCTATCTCCTGAAGACATGTTGAGGAAGTTGGCACGTCAACCAATCTATGAAGGTGCCAAAATATCTATGCTTCGTATTTGTCTGGCGTTTTTGAATCTTCAGTCAGTGTACGGGTGGTTAGATGCAAGCGTCACTGCTTTGTTTAGGTACGTAATTTACAAAAGAGATTTTTCAGATGGCCATCACTTGCGCGAAGGCCAGCTTGGTCGCGTCGAATGTTGTCCTATGCATGTACAAGAGTGGCGTCGCCGATGGGAGCAACATGAGGGGCAACCTGTTCCAGGAATGAAACGTTTGTCCATTCTCCATACGTTGCCGTACTGGGGTGATCTACTAATTAACCATTTGTTGGATCCAATGCATATATTCAAGAATGTGGGAGAGCTCCTCTGGAAGACAATCATGGGAATGAAAGACAATCGAGCTTCACGAGATGATTTGCAGTCGGTTGGAAAGATGCCAGAGAACCCATATCTCTAGAAGAGGAAGAGCTGGCTATTGGATGTGACTGGAAGTATCATACATACATGGCACTGTGGTCGCATGGAAAGCATTTCAGAACACAACAAATTGACAGCAGAAGAAACACGTTTGACAGTGGGGTAATGGTTAGTTTCATGCAAAAGAGCAAGGCCAGTTCTAGAGACACGAATGAGAGCATGTTAACCCTCACGGCACACGGACACCCTATGATCTATAAACGTTGTATTATTTATTTAAGTAGAGTCAGGTACCGGGCTTGTCGGTCCAATAGGGAAAGGTAGAGTGATCGTCGATGAGAGGCGCACTTTAACTTGGACATTCAAGGGATTAGTTGGTTAAGCATGGGCGCCCAAGTGTGAATGGGGTGAGCTCCTATAAAAGCCAACTAAACCTAATTTTTACTCATTCTCTCATTTGTGCAATAGAAGAGTGCTCTTGCTCCATCTCCATCTTCTTCTTCTTCACCTCCTTGTGTGTGTGTGTGTGAGAGAGAGAGAGAGAGGGAGAGTGTGTGTGCGATCGAGCATTACGAAGGCACGACGGCGGCGAAGCGGTTGAGCACGGCACGACTGCATCTTCTTCTTCATCGCGGCGAGGAATCCACCACGAAGGCGAGCGTAGAGCGGTGAGTGACACACCCTTTGTTTTCTTGAGCTTGCTAGTTTAGGCTTGTTGTGTGCTTGGAGCCGTTTGTGGCTCGCACACGGTGTATTGGCAAGTCCCTTGCTTCGACAGTGCGGCAAGGAGCGCACAGAGCACTAGCAACCTGGATTACTATGGTCTGGTGTCAGATATCCTGAAAGTAAGCTTCAGACGGTTTGAGATGTTTTTGTTGGATCTGAAGTGGTTCAAGGTGATTACTTCTGGTCGCAATGCAACGGTACGCAGAGATGGAAACAAGCTTGTGAAAATAGATTCTACAAAGACTTGGACAGATGCGAGCGACACATTTGCTCTCCCCGAACATTGCGAGCAAGTGGTCTTTGTACCGGACCCTCGAGAGCGACAATAGTGGTTTGTGGTTCAAGTTGCTCTAAGAAATAAACAAGTATTTGAAGGGCAAGATCTCCTGGAGGAAAGTCAGTCAGACGACGTCCATACTACTGTGACATTAGATGAGATGGACGAAGGTATGGCAGAGGAAGCTGACAGATATACGAGGGATGATGCAGACGGGCCAGAATTGACACTTGTAGATGAAGATGCAATGGATGAAGACAATCTGCCAGAACGAGTTGGGGCAAAGTTATGTTTGCAATTAGAGATAGACGATGATACGATGCAAGATCTTATCGATGATGCCTCACTCGTCGAGGCCTAGGCCTGTAAGTGTTTGTGTGAAGACTTTGATTTAAAATTAAGCTTAAAGTTAATTTAAACAACTGTGTTCTAACGCTTTATTTTACTTTCTTTGTGCAAGACTTTAGTATGGCAGACGAGATTCCAGATCCCGCTTCCATGAGTGCAGATGCATTCATGGGCTTCGTTACACGGATGACGCCTGCTCAGATGGTAGAGGCTTCTCAGTACTGGGTAGCCAGAGGCACGGGTACTATGCCTCCGGGCTTCACACCCGAGGGACCGACGCCTAGGGGGGGGGACGCCTACGGGGTTCAGGACGCCTATGGGTACGACGCCTTCTTCTCCCATCACGGCCGCTTAGACACCTAGGGGTGGGGCAGAGGCGGGTACGTCCTCATCTCCGCAACAGAGGCGCACTCGTCGATCTCGGCGATCGTTAGGTGGAGGTGGTGGTTGCTGTGGAGGAGGGTCCACAGATGCTTCGACCCCTCCTCGCTCACGACCCCCGTCTTACCTAGGCACACCTCTCGACACACCTCTTGGCACACCTCGGACACCTTGGGGGGCACACGATCCTAGTGCCTCCAAGCTCTATACTGTACGGGGACATGGTTCTGTTGACATGGATAGAGTCGGGACTAAGATGCGATAGCGGATTCGCCAGCTCGTGGAGCTGCAGTTTTCGACCATCATTCTGACGTCTTGGGATCAGCTAAACAAGGAAAAAGTCACTTACATAGTTGAGACCATCCTAAGAGAGTACCAGCCTGCTCCGGGTTCTTCCGTTGTTTCGGCGCGGTGGGTCAAGGGTGTTGCACGGGACACCATCAAACATCGACGAGATGCAGCTCAGAAGGCTTTCAGGACCGGCTCGCCGAAGCCTTCGCGCATCCCACACGAGACGTGGCTGCAGATCAGGGAGGATGAGCAGACAGCGGCCAAGCGGTTCAGACAACAGCGTGAGGCCGCGCAGGTACGGCAGATGACTAGGGGGACATTTCATCCTGGCAGCGGAGGCTTCGACACCTTTCGCTATGAGTTTGTGAGTTTCTAATCCAATCTTAACTATGGCCTTTTTTAAAACGCGATGAATCATGTATTCTTATTACTTTGATTTTTGTATAAACGTAGAATCTTGCGATGCATTGAGCTCCATCACGCGAGGAGGAGTCAGATGGATATCGCAGAGGTATCTATGAAGTACTGAATGATCTTGAAGCTTCAGGAGAGCCTGTAGACTGGGAGGCCTTACAGTCTCGCTGATCGCTTGAGGTGAGACGTTAATATGTGTGAGTTGATTTAATTAAGTCAGTATATGTGAAGTAATATCAATACTAATTTTGTGAGTTGTCCTATGTGCAGGTTGCGACGCCTAGTCATTAGTGGACCAGATTTCATCTATATGCTTTGTGAGACACAGACACGCTTCTGTGTCTCTTTTTTGTACAAACAGTTAGTGTTTAGACAGTTATTGTTTCCCTTATGGTTATGATTATTGTCATTGTCATTGTATAGACAGTTATTGTTTCTCTTTCTGGTTATGCTTATGGTTATTGTTAATTTTGTTTATGGTTATGGTTATCTCCATTATGGTTTTGATCAAAGTGGTTATAGCCGGTTATGGTTTTAAGTTATGGTTATGCTTTTAAGTTATGGTTATGGTTCGTTATGGTTATGCTTTTAAGTTATGGTTATGGTTCGTTATGGTTATGCTTTTCAGTTGGTACGGTTGTCTTTCATTGGCCTTAAATCTCATGTGAGATCCTACATGGATAGCATGTAGGAGGCGTATACATGATATGGTTTTTTTTTTGAAAAGTTTATGTAAAAACAAAGGGAACTTTGTCGAAATTTCTGCGCGCGGGAGCATGGTTGATATTTTGGTGCTGCTCGCTTTCTTGGACAGAGGGCAGGCAGTCTGGTTGTGGCTCTGTCCATCTTTTAACTAGGCACAGGCCAGGCTACCTACCCTCTGCCCAAGAAAATTTTTTTCTGCTATGGTCGTCGCTATATGCGTCGCTATGCACGTCACTATACGGGTCGCTATCAGCGTCGCTAATAGCGACTGGTTTCACAGCGACGCGCATAGCGACGGGTAGCGTCGATATATGCGTCAATAACACCTGTTTTTGTTGTAGTGTTACTAGTTGATGACTTAAGATTATTTCGAATAGTTTGAGATGTGGCTTCATCAGGAAGGCTTTCTTTATACTTTTTTGCCTTTTTGAAGCAGAGTTTGAGGCAGTCTAGTGGGTTACTGGAGATCTCCATTGCCTCGTCATCACTACTGCCATCTGAAACAAATCCATTCCTCTCCTCTTGATACTTGGAGATAGTGGCCAGTGCAAAGTCCTCCCACAAACAAAAAATACTTTGTATATCATGAAGGAAAATGTATGACCTATCTCAAAATTTAAACTCTGGCACTCCTGGTAGCATTAAGGTGGCTTGCCGCTCATTGAAACCTGACACATCTAGAGGTAGCTTGATATCTGAGGTTTCATTGAGAGAAGATTGCTTCGTTTCACCTCTTTTGCTTCTTCTTCAAGATCAATGGACTCCTTTATCTCTGTCACTTCAGTATATTCCTCATTCTTTTCCTCTTTTTCATCTGCTACTAAATCGTGTTCCTCCATGACCTCCTTAGGATCTTTCATAAGACTTGTAACTAATCCATTTAAAAATATTAGAAATCCAAAGGACTCTTGAATCAGCTTGCACTCCCGTTCATGTAAGCTGCACCAATGGGGCCTGTACATAAGAGGCAGCTGATTATACTTTTTGTAAGATTGTCTTTTAGGATCATAGTGTTTGAAATGGACTACCACCATTTCACCAACATTAACCCTGCCCTCTTGAGTGTGAAGCTCAAACTTCTCTCATTCCAGCTTCAAGTGTTCACTCTGTTCAGCTACAAACACATCAAGATTAAATGGAGCATTAAAAATGCAAGAGACCAAATCAAACTTATGACCAACCCCAGATGAAACTGCAAAATCTAAAAGCCTTTCATCAAACACTCTAGGGTCTTCATAAATAATTGCCTCTTTTTTCTTTTGGAGTGTTGTAACACATCGGGCACTCTGCAAAGTAGGTGCAAAAAAATCCACTTCTCTCTTAAGTGAGTTCGGTAAAGCAAATTTTGGAGTAGAAGGGGACTCCATTTCGACAGATGGATCAATATCAGGCTCCTCCAAACCTAGAGCAGGCTCCTCCAAACTCAGGGCAGGCTCTGCACAGCAGTCAATGGGTTCTGTGAAGTCTACATTCCTCTTCATTGATGTTTTTAACAGCTCGGGCAGTCTTCTCAGAACGTTTGCTTGGCCAACAATGCGCTCGAGATCTATTTTCTACCTCTTCCTCCTATGTGATCTTAATCCTTCCATTTATTTCATACTCACAAATATAAGTTGCATCCGAACATAAATAAAAAGAAGAGCACCACATGATCATACAAGTTTTGAACAAACTATAGCTAGGTATCTCAAAGTTATTCCCAACTAATCATATAGACAATAACATAAGATAATTAGTATGGATAGAATGCAAAATTTCTTTATAAATGTGAAGAGAAAAAGCCATACAAGTGGATCACGGCGTGCAGAGTACATAAACCAAAATCCACAGAGCTACTGGCGCGCTGTGATCCACTTAATGGGCTTTCATATAATAGAATAGCTGCCAAAACATCAGAGAATCTTATTCTTCAAAAAAAAGGTTTGTACAATTTCAAAAGAGGATCACGGCGTGCAGAGTATCTACACAATGTCCATAACACTACTGGCGTGCCATGATCCACTTAATGGGCTTTCATACAATGGAATACCTACCAAAACATCAAAGAATATTATTCTTCAAAAAAACATCAGTGTACAATTTGAAAAGAAGATCACGGCGTGCGGAGTATGTGAACTAATGTCCACAACATTACTAGCGCGCCGTGATCCAATATTGGTTGGTGAATTGTGAATGGTCTTTTACATTGAAAGTGAAGACATTGACTTTACCTTTGCCAGGACTAGACATTCTTGTTGGAGTAGAGATTCAAGACTGGGAATTTTGCTTTGGGTCTTCAAGCTTCTAATTCTTGCACCTTGAAGGAGACAGAGGCCTTCTTAAGTCTCTCTCTCTCTCTCTCTCTCTCTCTCTCTCTCTCTCTCTCTCTCTCTCTCTCTCTCTCTGTGTGTGTGTGTGTGTGTGTGTGTGTGTATTTAGCTTCACCAATATGATTTCTATTCTCCCCTTGATCTATTCTGTAACCACACGAGTTATTCTCTCTCTCTCTCTCTCTCTCTCTCTCTCTCTCTCTCTCTCTCTCTCTCTCCCTCTCCCTCTCCTTTTCATGCAATAATAGACATTATCGTTAGCGTTTTTAATGAAGCAAGACGAATATTATTGTACACGTGTTACAAGGACATGCATTAAATGGGTGGTACGATCACAATAAGTACTATTTATGGTAACAAATGCACACTTGAATTCATGATAAGAGAGAGAGAGAGAGAGAGAGAGATAGAATGAAATAGAAACACACACAGACACACACACACACACACAGAGAGATAGAATGAAATAGAAACACAGAGAGAGAGAGAGAGAGAATGAAATAGAAACAGAGAGAGAGAAAAAGAGAGCGACCTAGACGACCTCTGCGAGAGAGAGAGAGAGAGAGAGAGAGAGAGACCTACCGCGGAGACAACCTCTGTAACCAAGGCACAAAGCTCCTTCAAGCGTTTTCTTCCGATTTAACTCCACCAAGAGAGGTATTTCCAAAGTGTTTGTTGAAGAGAGAGAGAGAGAGAGAGAGAGAGAGAGAGAGAGAGAGAGAGAGAGAGAGAGAGAGAGAGAGAGAGAGAGAGAGAGAGAGAGAGAGAGAGAGAGAGAGAGAGAGAGTTTCTGAGTGTTTGTTGGGTTTGAAAGAGAGAGAGAGAGAGAGAGAGAGAGAGAGAGAGAGAGAGATAGTGTTTTTGATTGCTTGCCTGGTTTGAAAGAGGAAGATACATACATACATACATAGAGAGAGAGAGAGAGAGAGAGAGAGAGAGAGGGGGGGGGGGGGGGGGGGGGATAGATAGATAGATTTTATTATCGTCCTCGGAGGTCAAATATGACCTATGGGACCAAAGTTACATGTGATGTAGTATGTGTACGGCTGATGAGTGACTCTCCATGCTCCAAAATTGTAGTGATGAGAGTCGCAATGGAGAGCCCACACTTTGGCTGGGAGAGGAAAGTGTGTAGGTCTAAGTTATGGCTGAAAATGTGAGAGAAGGAAGTTCGGATGTGATCAAAAGCTGAGCACTCTAGTAGTGTGTGGTACTCAGACTCTCGAACTTGCAGTGAGCATAATGTGCACAATCGATTTGACTCTTCTCCATTGCCGCAACGCCCTATCTCGCATCGAAGGAAATGGGAGCTAAGCCGAATTGCTGCGATAGTGCGTATCGCGGACAAGGGAATAGGCTCAAGCATGTAAGTGTGAGTACGGTTTCCTCTCTCAGCGAAGAACATGGTTTTGTAGTTGGGGGCAATATAGGTGGTGTAATGTATGAAGCGTGACCCACCGGATTTCTCCCAAGCCGTAATACATTGGCATTGTAGAAAAGCTTCATTCACTTGAGAGTCAATTGAAGCATCATGTAGCAAGTGTAATGCATCCCATCTCCCAAACCACTTCTTTATGTCTTGCATCCATCCCGTGCTCAAGATCTTGCTTTTATGCGTCTTTTGAACTTTTTTGCTTGCTTCCCATGCAATTGTAGAAAGTCGATGTGAGGGGTTTTGACGCATCTTTATCATGTACTCCACAACCCTTTCCATGCCCATAACCTCAATTGGAAGAGATCCCGACTCAAGAAGTAGGAGCATATATGGTGTTTGTGTCTTAACTTGGAGAAAGTTTGTAAGAAAACGCTTTTGGACATTCTCAAACTCTTTCCAAGTAGACTTTGAGATGCTCCCACCCCACACTTCAACTCCATAAAGAAGAACCGGTGTCACCAATGCATCAAAAAGATACTTCTTGAGAACCCAACACTTGATGTTTCCCGCATTACACATGTTCTCAAATGCATAATATGCTCTCTTTCCCGCTTCCAAACGACGCATAGCACATTCATGCCACTTGTGATTGGATGGAACCTCAAGGCCAAGGTACTTAAAGCTCTCAACAACTTCAAGTGTCTCGTTGTTGTACACAATGCATGGATTCTCCTTATGGTTGGTTTTCACAAGCATAACCTTTGTTTTGGATTCATTTACAATCAGCCCACTATGCAAGCAAAAGTTCTCAAGGACAACCATAAGCTTTTGTGCATCTTCTAAAGTGTGTGCTAGAAGCACTACATCATCCGCATACAACAAAAGCATGATTACCGCATTGCAAATAGTGACCTCTTCAATGCCTTCTTCTTGCATAAAGTCAAGTACCATTTGTTCCAATTGATCGATGCATAGACCAAAGAGAGTTGGTGACAATGGACATCCTTGTTTAACCCCAATAGTGCTTACAAAAATTTCTGAAATTTCTCTTCCCATGCGCAATTGACAAATCACCTTCTCATAGATTCGAGAAACCGCAAGCATAAACTCACTTGGCACTTGGAGTTCTTCCATCCTTCTCCACAAATTGTTACGTGGAATCATATCAAAGGCTTTCTTAAAGTCCACAAAACAACAATACAATCGCTTGCCTTTCAACCGACTTTCCTCCATGAGAACACGAAGAGTGACAAGATGATCAATGGTGCTATGGCATCGACGAAAACCCGCTTGTCCCTTTGCACGCTTGTCATTCTCTTCAGCCCAATCACTCAATTTCATCTCCATTATGCACCCAAATAACTTTGCCATAAGAGACCCAATCATTATAGTCCGGTAGTTGCTTACATTCTTTACATCCCCTCCTTTATGCAAAGGCTTAACCCAATTAGTACTCCAATCATAAGGCATACCATGTTGAAGTGCAAGGTTGAACATATCACACATCCACTCATGGGTAAAATCTCCCGTCCATTTGATCATCTCCGGCTTGATACCTTGAAGATCTCCCGCTTTGCAAGTGGCCAACTTTTCAAGCCCACCGCATACATCCTCAATAGTAAAAAAAGACGGCATACATGGGAGTGAACCATAAAATGGCATTTTTTCAGTATTTTCTTGCTCATATAATTGCCTACAATGTGTGTACATATCCACTAGACTCAAGTTACCAAAATTCTCAACCCGCTTGCCTCTCAAGTTTCTCCAAAATCTTCCACATGCATGTGCCTTTTCTTGGACTTGAAATTCTTGTTGCTTTACTTCCCATCTTCTTCTCTTCTTTTGAATCAATGCCTTGTATGTATGCAAATGACTTTGATAGTTGTCTTTGTCCATAGTTGCATCAAGCTTTATCAAGGACTTTCGAGCATCTTGACATTCTTTATCAAACCACCTTTTGCGTGATCTATCTTTGTTGATACCATGGAGATGCTTTATGGCAAAGCATTCTTCCGCACAAGAACAAATAGCTTTCTTGAAAGCTTCCCATTTAGTTTCCAATGGTGCATCACATTGAAGCTTTTTCATCCATAATTTTTGCTCAACCATTTCAATGTACATTGGTGCCCGTTTGAAATCCATACATAGTGATAACTTCTCTTTCCTTTGGCTGAGATTATCATGCTTAGTTGCTTCTCCACATGAAAGGTCAATACATAAAGTGCGATGGTCGGATTCCGGGGTCCATTGACCAAACATAAAACTCTTTATGCGATACATGATGGCTTCAGAGAGTAGCATATAGTCAATCACACTATCCCCATTATGTCTTCTACATGTAAATCCATTGGTTCCACTCCACAAAGATACACCATTGGCAATGAGCATACCCGTGCTATTACACATGTGTAAAAGTAACTTTCCATAGTGATCCGGCTCTTTCTCATCCATTGAAGTACGATCATACAAGTGAACTTCCTCCAACTCCCTTGAAATGTATGGCATATCAAATTGTTGAGTATCATGTTGCAATGTTTTTGTGCGAGCATTCATATCCCCAAATACAATAACATCACCTTCACCTTTGAAATAAGCAATGTCCTCTTCCAAATCAAAAAATGGTTGATCTCTATCCATGCAAGCATAAAAGGGAGAATCATGATGAGGAATGTAGCAACGGGCTACAAAAATGGGTGCTCTTTTTGGTGTCATAATTTTCAGCCATACATAACGTTTGTACTTGTCATCTTTCACAATTGATACAAAATCTTCCAATCCTTTCTTAACCATACATGCTAACCCTCCTTGTGCTCTTCGTTGCTTGAGATTCTTTGACCACATCAATGAATGTACATTGTAATCCTCCAAGCCGTTAATCCTTTGTGTATCATGCTCCCAAGTTTCAACAAGAAGTACAACATCGGCTTTGCTTGTTAGTTCATCAATGCCAACCCCCGCATTCCATGGGTATCCATTACAATTCCAAAAGCATGTTTTCAATTGTAACTCGGTCTCATAGGTCACGCATCCCTATTTGCTTGAGAGACTTGCCTCCTCCTTGGACACATTTTCTTCATGAGAGATTTCCTTGTTTTTATTATTCTTTTCCTCATATGCCTTGCGACGCATATTTTGTTGCTTAATAGTGCGATCTTCACATACAAAACATTTTGTATTCCTCAAATAGATCCAACTATTATCAAGGATAATCTTTCTCTTGGTCTCATCCGGCATGGTGCATACAATTGGCCATTCTCCCGAGCGAGGAGCTCCTTGCTTCCCCACTCTATGTGCTCCATAGACCATAACTCCGGACATGCCAAAGTGGGTTTTGAAGAAATCTTCAATAACAATGGCAAGAGAAGGAGGTGTCTCTAACTTCTCTTCGGGAATTCCACGAATAACAATGTTCTTGGAACGCCGCTCCCGTTCCTTCAACTCCTCCACATCTACATTCTCAACATTCTTTGTTTGAACCATAGCTTGCATGAGTGAGGAATTAGAAACCACATTGCTACCACATACATCAGCCCAAGACTTGTTTGTGCATACATTTTTCATGTCGCATACATCCCGGCTCATAGTGTCAAATTTCTCCTCTTTCAATACATGGTCATGCTCTACTTTGCTCATCCGCTCCTTCAAAGCATTCAAGTCCACAAGAGAGCGTTTACATTCCTTGACTTCCTCTTCAAGTTGCATCAAACGTGTTGTTTGCATCTTAAGTGTCCTCTTGAGATTCTCATTCTCAACCACAAGTACCCTTAGTGTGCCATTCTCCATTGCAAGTGCTCGTAAGTCTTCGCCTTGTTTGTTTACGGTCTCTTGCAATGATACCAAGTACGCCATGATCATGGTTTCCGATGTCGTTGGTTGGGTGGTTGTGTTGCTATCTCCACACTTAGGAGATTTTGGATCATTTTCCACAATGGTTGTGGACCTTGTTGAAGAAGAAGAACCCTTGCGAGTGCCGGAAGACATTGTATGTAAAATAGGAGAAGAGAATCAATTTTGTTGAACCTGTTCACTTTGGAAATGCTGCTACAGAAATGCCTTCCAAAACTCTGAAAATTTCTGTCTTTACATCAATGCGTAGAGGACTTCGTGCTCTTCGATTGAGGCTATAGATCACCCAAATCGGAGTTCGGATGAAGAAGTTATGATCAAAAGAGTGGACTGCTGTCTACTAGGTCAAAAAACGGCTGCACTGAGAGAGAGAGAGAGAGAGAGAGAGAGAGAGAGAGAGAGAGAGAAAGACACACACACACACACACACAGAGAGAGAGAGAGAGAGAGAGAGAGAGGGATAGGGGTTAAAGTCTCAGACAATACAAAACAACATTTCTCACCACTCCACCTTGGAGTAAATAACAAAGCATTGAAACCAATGTCTAAAACTAGAGTGGGAGGGTTGGACGGATAGTTAGGGTATCCATATGGGCACATACCATTGTAGCCATGTGGAAGAGATGGTGGGGAAAACACCAAATCACAATTAAGGAGGAGAGAGAGAGAGAGAGAGAGAGAGAGAGAGAGATAGTTCTATTATCGTCCTCGGAGGTCAAATATGACCTATGGGACCAAATGAACATGTCACGTGGTGTGAGTGGAGGTCATGAGTGACTCTCGATGCTCAAAAATGGCTGAAATGAGCGTGGCAATAGAGAGTCCACATCGTGGTTGGGAGAGGAAGGTATCTAGGGAGAGCTCATGGCTGAATATATGGGAAAAAGAGGACCTAATGTGGTCAAAAGCTGAGCACTCAAGTAGTGTGTGGTACTCACTCTCTCCCACTTGACGAGGGCATAAGGTGCAAAGTCGATGAGACTCCTCGTCAGTGCCCCAACGTCCTATCTCGCAGGTAGAGAATGGGAGCTAAGACGAATGGAGGCAATGGTGCAGATTGCACTCAATGCGATGGGCTCAAGGATGTCGGGATGGGTTCGGTTACCGCGTTTGGAGAAGAAGAGAGATTTGTAGATTGGGGCAATGTGTGTGGTGTAATGGCTGAAGCGAGAACCTCTGGATTTCTCCCAAGCCGTGATCATTGGCGTTGTAAGAAGGCCTCATTAACTTGGGAGTCGATTGACGCATCCTTGACCAAGTGACATTTCTTGATATCAAGCATCCACCCCGAACTTAGTATTTTGCTCTTGTATGTCTTTTGGACCTTTTGACTTGCTTCATATGCAATTCTAGGAAGTCGATACAAAGGGCTACGTTGTGTCTTAAGCATGTACTCCACAACCCTTTGCATGTCCAAGACCTCAATGGGAAGTGATCCGGACTCAAGAAGTAAGAGCATGTAGGGTGTTTGTGTCTTGACTTGGAGAAAGTTGGCAAGAAAACGCTTTTGGACATTTTCAAACTCTTTCCAAGTAGACTTTCCGATGCTACCACCCCACACCTCCACTCCATAAAGAAGCACCGGTGTCACCAATGTGTCAAAGAGGTACTTTTTGAGAGCCCAACACTTGATTTCTCCAACATTGCATATGTTCTCAAATGCATAATAATCCCTCTTTCCGGCTTCTAAGCGACACATTGCGCAATCCTTCCATCTATGATTGGATGGAACCTCAAGGCCAAGGTACTTGAAGCTATCTACCACTTCAAGTTGCTCATTGTTGTATACAATGCATGGATTTTCATCATTGAGGGTCTTTACAAGCATAACCTTGGTTTTGGATCCATTCACGATCAACCCACTATGTAGGCAAAAGCATTCCAAGACACTTATAAGCTTTTGTGCATCTTGTAAGGTATGTGCCAAGAGCACTACATCATTGGCATAAAGCAAAAGCATGATCACCACATTTCCAATCTTAACCTCTTCTATGCCTTCTTGTTGCGTAAAATCAAGAACCATGCATTCCAATTCATCAATGAGTAGCCCAAAGAGGGTTGGGGAAAGTGGGCATCCTTGTTTGACACCAATTGTGCTTGCAAAAAATTCTGAGATTCCATCTCCCATACGTAGTCGACATATCACTTTTTGGTAGATGCGAAAGACTGCATGCATAAATTCTCTCGGCACTTGAAGGCTTTGCATACGTCTCCAAAGATTTCCTCGCGGTACCATGTCAAAATCTTGTTTAAAATCCACAAAGTAACAATACAAATTTTTTCCTTTCAATCGAGACGCTTCCATAAGAGTGACAAGGTTATCAATAGTGCTATGATGCTTTCAAAAACCTGCTTGGCCTAGCACACATTTGCCGTTTTTTTCAACCCATTCACTTATCTTCATCTCCATGATACATCTAAATAACTTTGCCATCAAAGAACCATTAAAGTGCGATAGTACAGTTCACATTGTTTACATCTCCTCCTTTGTGCAAAGGTTTGATTCAATCGAGACGCTTCCATAAGAGTGACAAGGTGATCAATAGTGCTATGATGCTTTCAAAACCTGCTTGGCCTAGCACACATTTGCCGTTCTTTTCAGCCCATTCACTTATCTTCATCTCCATGATACGTCCAAATAACTTTGCCATCAAAGAACCATTATAGTGCGATAGTAGAGCTCACATTGTTTACATCTCCTCCTTTGTGCGAAGGTTTGATTCAATTTTCACTCCAATCATGAGGCATGTCCTGCTGAAGTGCAAGGTTAAACATATCGCATATCCAATATTGTGTTTTCTTGCTTGTCCATTTAATCATTTCAGCCTTGACACCTTGAAGGTCCTCTGCCTTGCGTGTAGCAAGTTTCACAAGCGTGCAACATACAACTTCAATGGTAAAGAAGGGAGGCATAAACGGAAGGGAGCTACAACACTCCATATTATCAACATTGGGTTGCTCATAGAGTTTCTTGCAATACATATACATATCCTCAAGAGTCAAGTCACCAAAGCTCTCAACACGCTTTTCTTTTAGATTTTGCCAAAACTTGCCACATGCATGTGCTTTCTCTTGCGCTAAAAGAAGTTGTTTTTTGACTTCCCACCTTCTCCTCTTTTTTTGAACAAGTGCTTTGTATGTGTGTGAATGTTCCGAGTAACTTTTCTTGTCTTTGCTTGTATCCAACCTTAGCAAGTGTTTTCAGGCTTGACTACATTCCATGTCAAACCATTTCTTCTTGGTGCTACCCTTCTTAGATCTTTTGCAAGACATGTGTTTCACCGAAAAGCATTCCCTCGCACAAGAGAAAATTACTTCTTTGAAAACTTTCCACTTGCATTCTCATGTTGGGCACTCTTGATGCTCTGTCATGCTTAACATTTGGTCCACCATATCAACATATATAAGTGCTCGTTTGAAGTCTAGACGTAGGTACAAATGATTCACATCATGATTGGAGGCTACATGCTCAGGTCTTTTACCACACTTGAGGTCAATACATAGCATCCTATGATCCGATTCAGGATTCCATTCACCAAGTGTAAAGCTTTGTATGCATTCTAGAGTGGCTTCCAAAAACAACATATAGTCGATCACATTGTCACCATTGTGCTTTCTACATGTAAAGTCATTGGTGCCTTGCCATAAAGATACACCATTTGCAATGAGCATTACGGTACTATTGCACATATGTAGAAGTGACTTTCCATAGTGATCCAATTATTTTGCATCATTAGAACTTCAATTATACATGTATGAGTCATCCATTCTTCTTGAAAAATGCGGCATGTCAACTCGTTGTGTGTTGTGTTGTAACGTATTTGTGTGAGCATTCATGTCTCCAAAGACAATGACTTCACCTTGGTCCTTGTAATGAGCAATGCCTTCCTCTAGTTCAACAAAGGGCTGATCTCTATCCATATCCAAGCGAGCATAAAAGTTGGAGTCATAGTGAGGAATGTAGTAACCAACCACAAACATGGCTTCACCATTGGGTGGGCTGATTTTCAGCCATAAGTAGCGTTTATACTTATCTTCTTTGACGATGGAAACATCTTGCAAACCCTTTTTGATCATACATGCTACACCTCCTTGGCCTCTACGTTGCTTTGCATTTTTGGTCCACATCAAAGAATGCACATTATATTGGTCAAATCCAAGAATTTGTTGCGCATCATGCTCCCATGTTTCGACAAAAAGTATCACATTGGAGTCATTGGTAAGCTCATCAATGCCGATTTCCGCATACCATGGATAGCCGTTACAATTCCAAAATCTTATTCGCAAGCATGAGTTGGTCTCATAGATCATGTGTCCCTATTTGTTGGGTGGACTGCATCCTCCTCAAGTGACTTTTCTTCTTGAGATGACACCTTGACCTTCTTGGTTCTTTCTTCATATGCTTTGCGACATACATTTTGTTGCATAAGAGTGCGATCCTCATATACATTACAACCCGTTCCTTTGAGGTAGATCCAACTATTATCAAGGATGATCTTTCTCTTTACCTCATCAGCCATGGTACATACAATAGGTCTTTCTCACGAGCGAGGGACTCCTTGTTTTCCAACTCGATGTGTACCATAGCCCATGATTCTAAACATGCCAAAGTGTGTAGCAAAAAACTCTTCAATAGCAACCGCAAGAGATTGGGGTGTCTCCACGCTTTCCTCCTCGATTCCACGAATGACGATGTTCTTTGAGCGTTTTTGCCGTTCTTGCAATTCTTGAGTGTCCATATTCTCTACATTCTTTGCTTGGACAACGGCTTGCATGATAGGAGATGTAGAAACCACATTATCCTTACATATATCAGTCCATGATTTGGATGCATTTCTCATCTTACATACATCATGTCGTATTGTATCTATCCTTTCCTCTTTCAATACATGATCACTCTCAACTTTGCTCAAGCGCTCTTTCATTACATTCATGTCCACAAGAGAGCGCTTACATTCTTGAACTTCATTCTCAAGATGCACCAAGCGTGTTTTTTGCATTTCAAGAACCTTCTTGAGGTGCTCATTCTCCACAACAAGAACTTTTAAAGTACCATTCTCCATTGCAAGTGCGCACAACTCTTCACCTTGCTTGTTGACGATTTCTTGTAATGAGATCAAGTAAGCCATGATCATTGCTTCCGTTGTTGTAGACGATGTGTTTGGATTATCATCTAGATTCCTTGTATATTTTGCATCATTCTCCATGGCGAGTGTGGATTTTCCACCCTTGCGAGTTTTGTCCGACATTGCCTTCAAGTTGGCAACAAAAACGCAAAGTTTTGATAGTTTTTTCAGTTCTGAGATGCTGTTACAGCAAAGACTTCCATTATTCAGAAAATATTCTATCTTTACATCAATGCATAGAGGGCTACGTGCTCTTCGATGGAGGCTATAGATCACCTAAATCGGAGTTCAAATGAAGAAGTTATGATCAAAAGAGTGAACTGTTGTCTACTAGGTCAAAAAACGGTTATGTGTGTGTGTGTGTGTGTGTGTGTGTGTGTGTGTGTGTGTGTGTGAGAGAGAGAGAGAGAGAGAGAGAGAGATAGAGATCCTTTGCATTTTTCTCTTACAGTGGAATGGCAAGAACCAAAGCAATAGCAAGGAAGGTAGGGAAAGGACCAGGGCTTGCAAGGAAAGCATGTGGATTGTCTGCTAGTAAGAAGAAAACTTCAGGTAAACCAACAAAGATATTGAAGGGACCAAGAATGAAGAATATTCAAAGAAACATGGGTTTATTTAAGGAGATCAGAAAATCTCAAAAATGTATTGAGCTTTGTATCCCTAAACTTCCTTTCCAAATAGCAGTAAGGCAAATTTGTGAGGAAGCATGTGCTGGTACAATGAGATGGAAGGCTGTTGTCCTGCTCTGTCTTCAAGAAGCAACAGAAGATTTTTTACTGGAGTATTTTAATGATATCACCATTATTGTTGTTCATGCTCACCGGGTGACAATAATGGACAAGGACAATGAGGCGCTCAAGAGAGTAAGTTGGAGATATGATAAGCTCCTTATTTCTAATGATTTTATTGACCCCAAAATGAAGGATATATTGCTAATACCACCAGGGCGACGGGATCATGGGGTTAAGATTCATGAGGTTACTCATGATGTGAACACCAGAGCCAAAGCTGAGCAAGAAGAAAGACATCACGTAGAAGCAGAGAAATTAAAGAGGATACAGACTGCTACTACTGATGAAGAGGCCCATAGGAGAAATTATGGACAAGTTACCACAGACTTAAATGAAAGAAACAATGATATTTTACATTCCATGAAAGAAGGACTATTAGCAACCATTCCCCCTGCTGATGGTACTAGGCAATTAGCTTTGGATTCTGTTGATATTGGGATTTTGAAAGATCCCAATTCACAAATTACAGACTCTATTGTTTATTTATGCCTAAAGTAAGTGCTCTTCCCTACCTTTAAGATCCTTTTTTTTGTACTTGGTCTCTAATCAAATCCTTTTTTTTTATTGTAGCTTAATAAAGAGTGCGTCTCCCTTAAGAAACCCATACTGAAATATATGTTTTAGATCCATAGTTGTATGTGCCACTCCAAATAAAAAACACCCCTCATGGCACATTGGAGAGATGGTTTGTCCATTGTCCAATGCTTCAGGTCACAACTCTGTTGTTGCCATATGAATCAAATAATCATTGGAGCCTTGTATGCATTGAACTGGACAAACAAGTGGTATGGACTATCAACTCCATACAAGGAACACATTTAGAGATAAGAGTGTGAGTGTTGATAAAACGTTGAGTGTTTATCTGGGCTACTAATAACAAATAACCTTCACTGTTCATAGATGTGTAAAAAGATTACTTCATGTCTATGGAAGGCTTTGTGAAAATTATGAACTCTACAAGTCAACCTTTAAAGCTGTCAAAGTGCCTAATCGTCTATGTCAAGTCTAAGTCAAAGCTGTAATTTTCCCAATGATGTATGTAAAGGTCCATGAGAAGTTGGCCGCCGGCCACTTTAGAAAGCCCTAGGTATATAATACACTAAGGTTAGTGGGAAAGGGAGATTATTATTTTTGAAGATAAGTGACTATTGTTGTACGCACAGGGAGTGACCACTTGGCTCCAACTTGTAATCATCGCTATTGTGGCTACGGTAATCCAAATTCAGTTTTGTTTATTGCATTGTGTTCTTCTTACTCTCCTCTTTCATTCAAGTGTAAGCATACAAGATTCGGTGTAGATATCAAACGTAACCGCTGTGGCCTTAAATCGCTGTTTTGAGTGTTTATATGCGTATTCCTAGGAGAGGCTTAAGGGACCCAAAAACGATCCTTTAGGATCATCCATTTACTGTTTTTGCGTACTTTGGGACGAATGATCGCGATCCGTGTACCCATCCAGAATGCTGTGACAGTGATAAGATATGCTCCTGATAGTCCCTTGTAGCTTCCCTTCAAGTTTCGTGCGAATCCGATATGATTTTCATGGTAAACAGGCGTGATGACTGTAGATCTGTGTAGAAGGACATAGGCAGATTACTTGGGTTTAGTGCGTTTGATTTGCTTGTAGAGTTAGTAGTTGCATCTCTTCGAGTTCACTTCATTAGGATTGACACCCTAGTGAGTTTCCATGCCTCATCCGAGTCGCTTCCCTGGTATTGATATTTATGTTGATGCCTGAAGGCTATGCTATGGACGTCCGTCGCGGCGACTCGCAAACACCATTTATGTCAAAGGTATTTCCTTGTTATGGTTTGGACCAACTTGGTGCTATTATTAATTAAAGTATTGACCACAAGTTAACCTAATTTTGCAAAATTTTGTGGAAAATTATACCTTGGAATATTTACAAAGGTACCGCGCTTCAATGATTCAACATCTACTATCTCTTTCAACCCCAAGAGTTTTAGATGCAGAAGACAGTTTTGTCGACAACCATATAATAACTCTAACAATGACCGGTGATGACGGAGTCATGCCAGTTTCCACCACTGGAAACCAAATCCTTAATACTGACCCCATATTAGAGGAATAGACACCGGTATGCTTTGCAATTGGAGCGGTTGAATCCGAAGTTGGGGTTGATCAATGTGAAGTAGACCAAGCCCTTGAAAATGTGGATGTAAAATGCTCGTCAGAGGCGAGGAATGCAACAAAGATTCTAGGCCAAGTAGAGGAGGATAAGGGAATGCCTATTATTGTAGCATAGGATCAATATGAGGGAGTCCAAGATCCTGTAATTGCTGATGTGAAGAGCTCTTCAAAGACGAGAGAAGATACAGAGTGTCTTGACCATGTAGAGGAGGAGGCCAACATTGCAAATAAAAGCCAAGAACAGACAACAGAACAGGTTAACCATTCAACCATGGAAACACAAGAGTCATGTACTGCACAACCACAAGAGGTGGATACCCTTGGCAATACAAAAGGGAACATCGACACTCAACAACAGAATGTCAACATTAGAAATGACCAGTATGGACTCTTGCTTCAAGTAGATATGGTTGTTCCGGTAATATCCATTGTACTTAAATAATATACTCTTTTTTGTTTCTAACTACGTATATTATGCACACAATGATGGCAGAGACTAATTATCTTGGATCTCAATGGATTGGTGCTACTACGACAGCCGTACAGTGTACATACAGAGTTCTTCCATTTACGTAGTTTCTGCTTGGGAAATCTCAAGGTAGTAATTCGACGAGGCACATAGGAATTCTTGAATTTTTGGATTCCACGGTTTAGGGTTGCTATCTGGTCTTCAATGCAGGCCCAAAACTTGAATCCCCTTGTTACCATAGTTTGCAATTTGGCTGAAATTCAGAGATCCGATTTTTATTTTGTGTATAGTCAAAGAAATTGTAATACCATTGCGGGACATTTCCACCCAACTAAATCTAATGTACCACTTTTCTACAAGCCCTTTGAACAGATCAATGTGCCTTATGATGCTCTCAATACTTTGTTGATTGATGACACACCACATAAGGGTTTACTTAAATCACCCAGCACTACTATGTCCCCACCAAAAGGACGAAAATTTGCAAGTTTCACCAATTTAGTGGGTATAGAGTTTTGGAGAGACCTCTGAACATCCCTATAGAGCCTTCTCCTCAATGCCTCACTCATTGTTGTGTCGGGAATGGGCCAATCCACAGAGTTCTAGTTGGTTGATAGTGGAACCTTCACCAACACTCCTCTCTGATTCCTTTGATTGAGTTGGTAGAAATGGTCATAGAAGAAAATACCCTCGTCTGCAAGTCTTTTTCTAGTTCTACTAGCATATTGCAAGACCCCAATATGAGCATGGGTCACAGAGATGAGACCTATAATGCACTCCAGTGGCTCCCATTCCTCATATGAGGAAGGATAAACATCTCTGAATGTAAGAGAATAGAAATAATTACAAACATCTGTATAACCTAATTATATATATCTGTAATAAGAGGAGGAAAAAACAGATTCACATTTGAAATGTAAGATAACATTTATAGAGGAGTGCTAAATAGTTAACTTACAGTTGCACCATGGATTATGCACCAGGGAGACATCGCCACCATTAGCAATCACATCAGAGTGAGTGAAAACATGTTGAACAAAGAATTGTTTCACAGTCTTCTTATCAACCTCGACTTTGAAATCCAGAACTTTTGCTTTCCATGCAGAACAAAACATATTTGTTGCTTTTGAGATTTTTCTCCTTCTTGGCTGCATAAGAACCCAAGAACCTTTGCTTTTCCTCTTCTCTTACCACCTATTATTTGTAGTGAGAGAGTTTGAGATTGAGATAGTGCTTATGCTACTACATGATCTTCTTGGCACACTAATGGATGGTGAGGCTAGTTGGGGACAGTGTAGAGAAACCTCTAGAACTTCTTGGGCGGGTAGAAGACGAAGCCATAGGTATAATGGAGGGAGAATGAGTTTTGAAAGCCTTTCATAAAGGTAGTGGATATCTTTTAATGAAGGGAGAGAGTTAGCTATCAATCAATAGTCATGGTGTCAGTAACTTAACGGCTACTGGCAGTGGGCCCTACTTTGTGAGACGAGGAAGTTACCTCAGGAAAATGGGACAAAATTAAATATTTCAAAATATTTTCTTTCATTTTTGTGTTATTTTCCATGCATTTCT